>NC_049212.1:33854323-34154323 GCF_013347855.1 Anguilla anguilla
AGCTTCTCAAAGTCCTCCTCCAAAGCCCTCCTCTGCTGCTCATGAGCTGAAATTAGGTCTGACACACGACAGCAGGAGAGAATGGAGAGAATGGAGAGACCGTGTCAACGTACTTCGGCTGAGCCAGTCACAAAAAAAACTACTTCACAGAACAGACCCGCTGAAATCATTAGCCTATAAAACACTGTACGATAATACACTTACAAATATGCTATGACTACACTTCCTATCAAAAATGCTATACTTCATAGGAAATATTTCTCTCCCCAGGAGTGAGGCTCAGACATAATTATTCATGTGTTTGAGCAGGTGCCCCTGATTTATGTTGAATTATGATGCCCAACTGCAATGCCCCAATGTCCTATTCTGCTCTGCTACAGCTGAAATTAAATGCCTGGGTATAAACATTTTTATCACCCTTTTGCTCAAATATAAAATTGTGCCCTCACAACTTCACATGTACAGTTGCTAGTGCTGTACAAGTAACCCGTTCCTCTCCCATCCCCACCCCATAGCATTCTCACCCTCTGTACTAATTCAGGGCATGGTATTTTATGGTTTTATGCTTCTCTTCTAAGGACGTACATTCAGAATTTGTTCTTTGGATGTTCGTTAGCATAGCTAACTTATGTTTGTAAGCGATGGTGATCTTTACTCGCTGGTTTGGGAATGCTGTTAGATTAACATATCACTATTGCTCATTTTAATATTTTAATGAAATGAATGCACTGTCTCTTACACTGTAAGTCACTCTAAGTAAGACTGTCTGCAAATTAATGCAATGATGTCAAAAGAATTATGTACTGCTGGACCAAGTAAATTGTCCTTATCAGGTGTCTTCTGTGACCCACCAGAAACCCTCTCCTGACCCACAGTTTGGGATCCCCTGCACCCCCCCCCCAATCTTCCCCCACCCTCCCCTGCACGCACCTCTGACTGTTTTGGCGTGCTCCTCCTGCAGCGTCGCTATGGTGACGCTGTGGTGGTTCTCCATCTCCACCATGGCCGCGTCATGGTTTTGGTTCATCTCCTCCATCTGGGCGGAGTCAAAGAGAGAGACACAAACAGAGCGTGGCTGAATCAGACCGTTTCGGCTGTACCCTTCAGCCCTGTGAGGACCGCCTCAGACCTCCGACAGCGGCTAATGGAGGCTAACGCAGGGCCAGCGCGGATAAATCTTTCAGCCTGAAAGGAGAGCTCTGGGGAGGAGAATAATGGATCTGCTTTTTAGAGTGGCTGAAGGAAAGCACATTTACACTCTCTGATATATCACACATAATGCTCAGAGGCAGACAGGGTGAAGACTGTATCAGAGACAGAGAGAGATTAGCATGAAGGCCTGTAAACCAAACACTGTCAGCACTGCGGGACTGAACTATAGGTACAAATTATATCAGACTGACCCCAGGTCAGTGTAAGAGCAGACTGACTCCAGTACAGCAATGGTATCACACTGACCCCAGGTCAGTGTAAGAGCAGACTGACTCCAGTACAGTGAGAGAGCAGTGTGGGTATCAGACTGACTCCAGTTCAGTGTAAGAGCAGACTGATGCCAGTACAGTGTGAGAGCAGTATGGGTATCAGACTGACCCCAGGTCAGTGTAAGAGCAGACTGACTCCAGTACAGCGTTGGTACCGGACTGACCCCAGGTCAGTGTAAGAGCAGACTGACTCCAGTACAGCGATGGTACCGGACTGACCCCAGGTCAGTGTAAGAGCAGACTGACTCCAGTACAGTGATGGTATCAGACTGACCCCAGGTCAGTGTAAGAGCAGACTGACTCCAGTACAGTGATGGTATCAGACTGACCCCAGGTCAGTGTAAGAGCAGACTGACTCCAGTACAGTGAGAGAGCAGTATCAGTATCAGACTGACCCCAGGTCAGTGAGGGGCGGAGCGCACCTGCTCCTGCTGCTGCGTGCGCAGCTCCTCCATCTCGGCGCGCTGCTGGGCGCGCAGGCGCTCCCTCTCGGCGCGCTGTCGGGCCCTCAGCCGCTCCTCCAGCGCCCCCAGCTCCGCCTCCTGCTGCTCCTGCAGCCTCCGCAGCTCCTGCTCAAAGCGCCGCTCCAGGTCCTCCTTTTCCCGCTGCAGACGCTCCCAGCGCGACACGTTAAAGGCTGCGGGCGGGGGGGGGGGCAGGGCCAGGAGGGGCAGGCGGGGGGAGAAGGAGAGGTGGGAAATGGTGGGGAGGGGCACGGATGGAAGGGACAGGGCGAGGCAGTGGGGGGGGGGTTTGGAAATGGCGGGGAGGGGCAGGGAGGTACACCAGGGTTAGGAGCAGGAAGGGGTAAGTGGCAAGGAGTGTAGGAGGGCATTAGCATTTTAATAGTAAAGTGAGAGAGGATGCCCAGGTGGGACCGACAAAGGGGTCAGATGAGGGATTAGGGTTTAGGAAGAGGGCATGGGCCAAGGGAACGCAGATCGGTGTTGAAATTGCAGAGGGAGGAGGAAGAAAAAGGGTCAAACAAGAGAGTGGCGTGTGGTGAGTTAACTATAAATAAACAGCAGTGTCATCCATAAAAGACAGCGCTTTCTCTCTCTCCTGTTCAGTCTGTCCTCAGTGTGGCTGTTTTAACTCCTCTGGGCCATGGTGCTACACTCATCACCAGGGAAACAGCAACCCTGTAACCTTCCCACAATTCTCTATGATGTCAGCCGACAGAGGACCCCCAGGGAGGCACCTGCTGTACCCCCCCAACCCCCCAGAGTGCCTGATGTCTTACAGAGCACCACACCCCCCCACCCGCCCCCGACCCACCCTCAAATTCCACATCCCACACACCCCTGACCCGTCCCAACCAATCAGACTCACCCACTTCATCCCTGATTCTGGAAAGCTCCAAGGACAGCTCTCTCTCCTTCACGACAGCAGCCTCACTCTGCAGAGCACACACACACACACACACACAGACACACGCGCGCACACATGCACACACACACACACACGCGCACACACACATGCACGCATGCACACACAGGAAAAAGAGTGAAATAAAATATTCATAATGGCTTCTATTATTCAGCTGCAACAAAAGCATTTAACTTGGCCTCCTTTGTTAAGTCCGCCACATGTGTCATGTTTATTGTCTCCAGGCCTAGCAACAAGAGCATCAGAAGAACAATCACACCCACACCTGCATGCACTCCTAATCCTGATCTTCATCGCAAGAACCCGTACATAGGGTCAGTTTCACAGGCACAGATTAAGCCTTGAGATTCTCCTTACAAAACTTAGTTCAGTCCAGGACTGAACTTAATCTGTGTCTGTGCAACCAGCCCAGTGTGTCTAAAAGTGCTAATGTAAAATGCAATAAATAAGACAGGTGTTTTTTGGCTTTTAGACTGCCAAGTTAACTTCTCTGCTATTGACAGGAAATCATATTTGCTATTATGCAGATAACAGCTCTACGTTTTATGAGCTGTGTGGTTCAGTAGTTTTATTGCAGCCGATTCAGAAGTGGAAAACACCCTGCTGGCACCCCAGGAGAGTCCAGCCCCCGTTCACTGTAAATCGATGTCCCAGAAACAGACACCTGAGCCCTGTCAAATCGCGAAACCGTAATGACAGGATCAATAGCTATTCATTACCCCCCCTCACTGCACAAAGGCTGTGAATGGCCCAATAACCCAGCGGCGGTATTTCACAAACCCGCTCGTCAGAGTAAACCTGCAGAACGTCAATGCCGTTTGACTGGTGGGCTCGAACCCCCCTCTGAAGCTGCAGTGCAGGACGGCTGCAGCGCCTGCAGGATTCCTTTTTTTTGTGATTTTCTTTCCTTCAGAAGCCAACCAAAGTGCTGGAACGAGGGCTGCCAGACTCCCGATTTTTTAAAAATTATTTGTACAGGTCCCGACTTTGCTTGTGGTCCCGACTGGACAACATAATGTCTGGTCTGAGTGACTGATTTAAAAAATTGACTGTTAGTTTGTAATGGATTTGTATCTCAACCAGCCCCTGGTTCGTGATCTGTTCTGATAACGCCTCCCACCAGAAACCCCCCCTCCCCCCAAGTCCGCCATCAGTCCCGACAGCTCACCACCTCATTCGCAATTAAGCCACGTTGTCTGGAATTGACAAATCCTAAATCTGGCAACCCTAGCTGGAACACACCAGAAAGGAGGGGCCTGAAGTAAGACACCCCTGCCTTAAAGGCACTCTGCTACCTCAAGGGTGGGTCAGACCACGCTCAGTAAATCAGCTGTCACTCCTGGCGAGACCTGCACTGTGGTCCAATCACCAGGCAGCCAGGACGTGACCCCGAAGAGGGGCGGCGTCTGGCGACTTGATTGGTGGGTGCTCGGCTGTGATACCGGTGGCTCCTCCTAGCAAATCCAATTTCCTGACCGGTTTCAGAAGGAGGGACACCCCCCTACTCCCCCCAACCCCCCCCCCCCCGACGGAGATCTTCGGCATTAATTTCAATCCCCCGATCTGGAATACGTTGGCAACCATGGCAACCTAACCCGCTTTTATTTCCAGGAACGTTTTCCACAAGGTTATTTACAGGCACAACCTCCCTCTCTCTCCTGAGCATAACATCAGTGCAATCAAACATCTTCTATCAGTTCAGGGCTACTGCACGTTCAGCTCCAATTACTTCTGGAAAATAATACTCAAAGGCAGAAGCAGAGAGACGTATGAACGAATCAAAGTGCATTAATAAAAGCCTGGCCAATTAAATGATACACCAGCTATGGTAATTGGTAAATGAGTAATATCTACTACAGTGTTTTGTATAGCTTTAACAGCATGTACCGGGTGCTGTGTAAACAGTTGTTACATGCGGTGTAAACTGTACTGCTGTTTATCTCGCCAGGTCTCAATAAGACTAACCTGGATAAATGAAGGTAAGATAACTGCCTAAATAACTAACTAATTATCTAACTCGACAAATAACTAAACAAACAAATAAACAAAGCATTTGTACAGCACAACCACCAATCTCAACAATTACAACAGCTAAACTGCGGATGTGGACGACAGGAGAAAGCGAGAAGTTAAGAAGCAGAAGAGGAGAGGATTCTGCAGGCAGGGAATCCCTCTCCGCAGCGAGCCTTCCCTGCAGCAGCGGGAACAAGCGGCAGCGCCGTCAGAAGCCTACTCACAGTCTCCGAGCGCGGCTGAGACACAGAGGCAGGGCTCCCTTAAGGCTCGCGCTCCCCGGGCTCCGACAGCGGCATCTCCCTCGCTCCGCTCCTCCTCTCACACCATGTCACTCCACCTCTCTCTCTCTCTCTCTCTCTCTCTCTCCCTCTCTCTTAAGGTGGACACGCCAGCTGTTGAACCACAGCCTGCATCACTCTCGTTCTCTTTCCCTGTTTCTGTCCCTCGCACTATGACGAGCACACACCACGCGTGCACACACACACACACACGCACACACACAGACACACACACGCCCAGAGCTGTGTGACAAGGCTGCAGAGGGACTGAACAATGCCGTGCAACACTGGGTACCAGCAGCAACACGAGAACCCAGACACAGGGGCAGGAAGATCGATGGCTCAACAGGGATCCGCAGGGCCCAGCGCTGAGGGAGTGGCCCTCTCCCATTGGCTCAGCTTCAGGATGCTCTGACTACCGATTGGTCCAGAAGCAGAGGAGGGAGCAGCGCTGAACCAGGCGAAGGAGGCAGACGAAATGGGTCTGAGAGCAACCGCCCCCCCCCCCCCCCCCCCCAAAAAAAAAACAGGACATGAGTGCAGACAGAGATAGAGGAAGAGACAGAGAGAGATAGAAGACAGAAAATAAATATAGGCAGATGGAAACACTACAAAGGAGCGGGCAATGAATAAAAAGAGATATCTCACTGTATCTTGTTCTCCCTGTCTGATAGGAGGGAGGGAGAGGGAGAGGGAGAAAGAAGGAGAGAGAGAGAAAGAGAAAGAGAGAGACAGAGAGAGATAAAAGAGAGGGAGGGAGAGGGAGAGAAGGAATCCCCCCCCCCCCCCCCAGACAGTCTCACCTCTTGCGGTGGTGCATCTCGTTTGCTGCCCTGCTAAAATGATCCCTACCAACTTCAGCTCTCCCCTATTCTCCTCCCCCATCATACACACACACACACACATGCACATACACACACACTGGGAGTGTCATACCATGCCATCCAAAAGGCAGAGAGAGAGAGAGGGAAGGGGGAGGGGCTTGATCAATATAGAGCTGTGAGTACCTTCCCACACACACACACACACACACACACTCACACCCTTTGTCCTCTCATTTGCTTTTTTAAAGGGCACGTGAGAGACAGAAAAAGAGAGAGAGTGAGTGAGAGAGAGAAAGAGAGAGAGAGAGAGACCCTCCTTCTACGACATAAAATAAAAAGCCATCAGTCTTGCTTGACATCCTCATCTCCTCCACACCAGCAGCAGAACGTTCATGAGCAGCAGGGACACCCTGCTATTATCCTGAAAGGGGAACAGCCCCATCACAGGAGGGCTGGGCTGTTGCCCTCTTTTTTAGTGCCTGTTTCCCTCCCTCAACCCTCCATCTTCCTCACAGTGGTCATGTCTCCTCATATGGGTAAGTGGCAGAGGCAAACCTTTCACAGAGTCCTGCTGCTGGTTCCGCTACATACAGGAACAATCAATAGAAAGCATTTAGCCTGTTTTTAGGGAAGGGCCTATCTTCAAGGGAAACGGAAGTCTACCCTAATGCACTGGCATTGCCCGGTAATTTAATTAATTTTCTTCAAACCTATTACCATTGAAGCTCTCGCCAGAGCGTAGGGACAGACAGCGATCAAGCAGGAAACACAAAACTGTCACGACGGCTAAGCAACTAGGCCGGTAACACCAGAGGTTGCAGGTTCAAATCGCAGGTTGTAGCACTGCCATTACACCCTTGAGCATGGCTACGATCGTAAAATGCTTGATTAAATTCAGCTGTACAAATGAAGAGTACCCTCTAACCTGTGCACGCATATATCAAATACATATAAAATCATCTTCAGTGAGAAAGGGAACGGCCAGCTCTGGGCACTCAGAGGAATATGCCATTAACGTCAACAGGTCACTGGCTGTTAGGGCCATAACTTAGCTGCTTACTGTACGTAATAGAAAATACCAGGAGTCAGGACCTAGAGAGCAAACCAGCGCATACGTGGGTGTGTGTTTGTCAGTGAGTGAGTGAGAGAGGTGAGTGTGTGTGTGTGTGTGTGTGTGTGTGTGAGAGAGAGAGTGTGTGTGTGTGTGTGTGTTGCCCCTTATGAGAGACAGCCTGCTGAGATCTGAACCTCTGAGGCCTGTCAGGGGTGCTAATTGGATGCTAAGGCTAACACCCTTTTCTCTGATCACCAGTCGGCCCTCAGGCAGTGTGAAAGATATCAAAATCAGGCATACATGTACTCTGGACAGACCAAACATCTTACTTATACAAACTAGGGAAATTATTGATATAATCATGTCATTTAAGTAACTTCTACATACATTTATAGACTGGCTTTTCGGTAGAGCCACTCATGTCAAATTGACTGTACTGGCTCGAGGCGTGGTCAGACAATGCAGTTTTACACATTTTTTTGTCACTCTCTTTTACTTTCTTTGACATGGACAATCATCTGCTTTATCATTTGTTTAATCGTTTGTTTTACTATTTGAATGATGTTGAATTTGTTCTTTATTCTTTTATTCGCATTAATTGTGGTATTTTACTGTCTTTATTTTCATAACGCACAGTGTAAAGCACATTGTAAACTGTTTTAAGAAAGGTGAAATAATTTTGTATCATTCAGATGCAAAATAACCTATTGAGCGACAGTGAAGAGATTTCTGTAGTAATGTAATTAAATTGGGGGCATTTTCAAATACAAAACAACCGCATTGTGAATAAATTAAATAATTTAAAAAAGAGAAGTGAAAACGCAGAATTCTTTAGACAGTTCTGCCCTCTAGTGGGACAACGCAGTTACTGCAGCTCACTTCTAAAGGAGACGCACTCGGGGGAAATTTACAGCAAGTGCTGGGGGAAAAATGAGCCCTTGCACGATGCTTAATTAGCGGGGGAATTGCTAAAATAATTCCTTACATGAGCACACCTTCAGAAAACATGCTTAAATACTGCTACTGCCGTTAAAAGCTTGTTGTGCGCACGTAGTGACAACATCTACCAGCTAACATTAAAAAGAAATACATTGAGATTTCTGCTCCACTGTAAACCCGCCAGGCAAGCGAGGACACACCGCGCTGAGAGATGATTTTGTTCTGTAGGGATGGTGACAGCGTATTTACACGGTTCTATCTTTCATCTCATCCAGCATCTCTGACTTCTGCATTTGAGAATATAAAGTAGGAAATATACACCCATTTTCAGCCAGGCTTAATAAAATCAGCATACTTTCCCTCCCTCCTATATTATTTCACATCAAAAGTCCAACAAATAAATAAATAGGTAACATTACAGTGGTTTCCATTAAGGCTTAGGAACATTTGGCTCAGTTGGCCCCTATACTGTTACTTCGTAGTAATTATGGCAGAGCCCCTCAGTACATTCTTATATTTCTGCATGCATTCCCATTAGAATAAAATGCATTAAAAAATATATATAAAATCAAACAAAAACAGAATTACTCCAAGCCGTCAGTCAGCCAGTGTGCAGACGCAGGTATGGTATATGTGTGCATGTTCTCACAGCTCTCTCACACCACTCGCTCTGGAACCATTACATTACATTATATCACATTTATTTGGCAGATGCTTTTATCCAAAGTGACCTACAAAGGTGCATAGAACCAGCCATCCTGCTCTTGAGGAATCTTGCATCACAACTTCAAAAGCTACAGTCCTCGAGGAGTGCTTGTGTTGTGGTGAAATATTTCCCCAATAATATTTTATCATCGGCTCAACTCCTTCTGTCTTATTTTAATATTGATAAGTGTCACATATGTTTGTTGGCTAAATCTAATTTAATTTCTCTCGTGCTGTAGGAACTTAAATCAATTTTGCACAAAATATATATAAGTTTCTATAGTATTTACCAATGGTCTGTGTGGTTAGTTTAGATAAAATCAACTGTCAAATGACAAAATGTAATGTATGCTATTTTAGTGTATAGTTAAATACTGATGTTCATAAGATAGTATAAACATACTTATTCATACATGGTTTATACAGACAAAGCTTGGTTAAAGGAACTCGTCTTACACGTTTTAATTTGACCCCATTATACAACAAACCCTCTTACAAACATGCTGTAGTTCCCTTTGATAAACAGTAGAGGGAGCAAAAACTTAAGTTAAAAGGACCACCTCCTACCCTCCCCGTCCCTTTCACACATCTTCCCCAGACGAGATGCTGGCTGATCCAACATGCACTGGATTCTGTTTACCAAACCACATCCGCGCTACTGAGAGGTCAAAAACACCTCCATTCAATGTTTCAGTCAATATTTTGATCAATAAATCTTTTTTTTTTAAATGAACCATGCTAAATCCACATTTCACCATCCACGCGCCGGAATCGTCAGGGAAGACGTGATCTCCTTTAAAAACCCGGTGCCGTGTCCGCTCAGCTGTCACTCAGAATGACAGGCAGGCCTGGCCCGGCCTCACAGAATACGCACTGCTGTCACTGCGTTTGAACAGGGGCTGTGCGAAGGTTCCGACAGAGCTGCACTCGTACACGAGAGTATATCCCTGGGGTGGACCTGTCCTCCAGCGCAACAGACAGAATGTCAGGGAATCATATCAATTAGGGACCGCAGCATGTCCCAGCAGGCTAAAAAAGTTAGACTCTTGGCTGACTTCAAAGAGGAGGCTTAACCCGCTTCGGTCTCTGTCCCGCTATGTGAATGGGTCCACAGATCCTGCCTTTTGGCTTCAGAGAGAGGAGGCTGAAATCTGGTCTTTAAACGGCTCAGCGCCCTCAGCCTGATTCCCTCCAGGAGCAGGCAAGCTAATTGGCTGAATAACCCACAGCTAGTGCAAGGTGATTCCTTTTCTATCGATAGTGTCTTGTGTGTTAGATTTGGTTTTTTTTCCCCCTTCACATCAGAGTACCGAATTAAATATGAGGCCAGACTTCAATTTCACAGTCATACAAATATATGAATAATAAAGATACTGGAAATTACAATGATAATTGACATTTTAAAAAGGTCAACTTGTCATTTCATTTCATATCGAACAAGTTGACAGCGAGCAGCAACATACCAAAGTCGAATAAACAAATGGACAAATCAGTTTACTGTGATTTAACGCATTTTTATGTCGTGCTCGACATGCTCTAGTTATGAGGAAGAAGTATAAAGATTAAATCCATGCACATAGTCAAGTATGGATATTTGCAAATGTGGCAGAATTGCTTGAAGTGAATTAAAACAAAGACACACAATTCAAAATTCAGCTGAGAAAGAAAATTCTGGCCAGTATGGGATTTTCAGCTAATTAACCGCTTGGTTTTTAACGAAGCAAAACACACGATAAAGAGGTTGAGAGAAGGGAAGTGTCTGCCTGTATAACTGCTGCCTCTGTGTGTAAGCTCATGAGCTGAGACTGAAATAGGTTGCCAGATTTAGCTTCATCCATCCTTCGGCTGTCTGAAATGTGTCTCCATACAGCATTGCACTTACATCTACCGGGAAAGCAGAGAGATGTGTTCCACTCAGCGCAGGCAAGTGCATTTTCATTAGTCCATGTCCACAGGATGTTAAATTGTGTGGTGCATCTTGCTGCAGTGCAGACAGCTCCAGTAGCAGCTTTTACCGTGCAATGCTAAACAGAGTGGTAGCGGGACTGTAAGTGGCAGTATGCTTCTGTTCGCGTGGCAGGTCCTGATGAATGGAGATAACAGTGTGACCTTTCCCTGCCCCGTGCTCTGACAGCGTCCTACTTCTCCATGTAAAAAAATCCAGAATGTTCCGTGAAGCAGGCTTGAGCTGCGATCTAACTGAGGGGGAGGACCTTGGTAAATAAGCTCCACAGTACAGTCCACTATGGGTGTGGAAATGGGTGTGGTGCCCTGTATCTGGTAACAGAAGTGTTGGGCGGGGTAGGTTGTAATAAAAGTTGTGATTGGTGCTCCTGTACCTTGTGACAGAAGTGCCAGGTGGTGATGGGTAGTTTGTAATAAAGGCTGTGATTGGTGCTCCTGTAGCTTGTGACAGAAGTGCCAGGTGGTGATTGGTAGTTTGTAATAAAGGTTGGGATTAGTGCTCCTGTACGTTGTGACAGAAGTGCCGGGTGGTGATTGGTAGTTTGTAATAGAGGTTGTGATTGGTGCTCCTGTACCTTGTGACAGAAGTGCTGGGTGGTGATTGGTAGTTTCTGATAATAGTGCTGGGTGGTGATGGGTAGTTTGTAATAAAGGTTGTGATTGGTGTTCCCGTACCTTCTGACAGAAGTGCTGGGTGGTGATGGCGAAGACCTCCAGGCCCAGGGTGGCCTTCCTCAGCTCGGCCTGCAGGCTCTGGAGCTGCCGGGCCTGGTCCTCACACCTCTCCCTCAGCCTCTGCACCAGCAGCCGCTCCGAATCCTGCCCCCCGTCCCGCCGGGGGGATCCTCCCCCCCCGCCCCGTACCGCCACCCCCGCCGCCGCCGCCGGCTTCTGACGCGTGTGCACTGAGGGGAGAGAGAGAAGAGTGTCACGCAGAAGCAAAGTGACGTGGAGCATTTGACATTTTTACACGTGTGTGTAATGGAAGACCAGACGGGAGAGCAGGAAGCAGGAGTGAGGTGTGATGGCTGACAGTCAGAATTTCCAGAAAGCTTTGCTTTCAACCGCTCAGGCAATTTTCTCACACTGCCTGTCCTGTCAGATCATTCATGCCACCTCTCAAGATGTAAGGGCTCTGAGATGTTCATAACCGAGCTGCCCCTTTCACTTCAGTCACTCACTCACTCGGGACAAGACGAGATAGGTGACAGTCCAACTGGGAAAGGAAAGAAAAGTAGAAAGAGGGGAAAGAGTGAAGGAGGAGAAGTTGAATGACTGGATGACTGCTGTGCTGGAACATGATGAGCTCATTTTAAATTGACTTGGATTTATTTATTTATTTTAAGAGTCCATGGTTGGGTAGGGTTTAGACCAGGGGTCAGCAGCCCTGGTCCTAGAGAGCCACAAGGTCTGCCGGTCTTACTTCCCACTTTAAAATCAGCACCCAGAGGAAGTGAGTTAACCGTGCAATCAGCTGATTAAGTGCAGAGTAACAAACGAAAATCAGCAGAGCCTATGGCTATCCAGGACCAAGGCTGCAGACTTCTGGGTTAGAGTGATGATAACCTTCATGTCTTTTTCTGATGATTCACATGAACACTGGCTGTGTCTTGGGGTTAGATCAGGGAGAGGGTGAACCAGGCTTCAGTCCAGTCAGATGTGGAGAAAGCATGCTTGGTGTGGTAATATGCATGCTGGGTGTTTTACAGTATTTATGGATGAGTATCCTTGCTGTTTGTGATTAATTTCTGAGGAGCCCCACTCATGCGAATTACACTCTCAATTAGCTTAAACAGAGCACGGAACAGAAGACAGCCTTTCCACAGTGCGAGAGCGAGCATTAAAAATAAACTGACGTGTAGGACGTCTGATTGGCCTGCCTCTAGCTCACTCTGGAATTCAGATGGGTTATACTGGCATAATATGCCACAATGTCCTCTCCTCCTCTCTTTTTTTTACTCTTTCTCTCCTTAGAGCTTCTTTCTCTGCTCTATCTCTTCTCTGAGATGACTGAAAGTGGACCTTTGATGATGCTTTCTTTTGGCCCAGCTGGGCTGGCCCTGCCGACCCCGCTTCTGAAAGCCCATTAGCAGTGAGACAGAACAATTGTGCTGCATTTTACAGCTTATTCTGCACTAAAGCACCTTATAAATAGTGGGTTACAGTGTGTGCGTGTGTACGTGTTGCGAGTGTATGTGTGTTTGTGCGTGCGTGTATGTGTGTGTATGTGTAGACTGTGAGTATGTGTGTGTTCGTGTGTGTGTTTGTGTATGTGTGTGTGTAGAGTGTGGGTGTGAGTGTAAGTGTGTGTGTGTGTGTGTTCACGTATGGGTGTGTGTGTTGTGAGTGTAGGTGCATGTGTGTGTCCGTGTATGTGTGTGTATATGTACAGTGTGAGTGTGTGTGTGTGTGTGTGTGTGGCCAGTGAAGTTGTGGGTGTACATGTCCACACTCTCCTTTCTGCCTTCCTGATGCTTCCATGCATAAATAAAATAACAATAAATCAAATTGGCTTCCCAAGTCCTTGCACACAATGAAGGGGTTTGTGCCTCTGTGTCCATGTTCAATATATAAAAGGAAGTATTCCAGCATGCAACAGTCAACTCGAAACGTCTCCATGACAACGGCTGCGGTCTGAGCCTTAGGTAATGAGGTGTAGGATGCAGGAGAGGGGGTGGAGCCAATGGATGGGCTTGTGAGGGGGGAGGAGCCAGGACGAGGAGCAAGAGAAGGGTGAGGAGCCAGAAGGAGGAGCGGGAGAAGGGGGAGCCAGGGGGAGGAGCAAGAGAGGGAGAGGACCAGGAGGGGGAGCAGGATCTCTGTACACCAGGAGAATGGAGGAGAGAAAGGTGTGAGCTCCTGGAGGATTTATCACTTCGCTTTATCACACGCTCGTTCTGCTAGTTTATCCACAGAGACTTAGAGAAGTGTGTCTATAATAGGACCTGGCAAGTATCAACAGAGCCATAAATACAGAACCTGCCCGCCACAGTAGACACGGCCCATTCAGAAGTGACTGGACGACAGGGATATACTGCACAAGCCACTGCTAAAAGAGCCATTACATCACAGACAGCACCACAGGCCCGGGACTGACAGAAGATCGATACCGCTCTCGGAGCTCTGCGCCGGGTCAGAGAGCGGCCCGCGTCGATGGCCGATGGCGCCGCGATACGCCGCGGAGGGATGGATTTTTTCGAGCCCGCGCTGAAAAATGGCCGGTGACCCTGCCGTTCCCTCAGACGCGGCGAGCTGTCGCCTCCCAACACGGAGACGAAACTACAGGAACCAGCAGCACCCCTCAAAATTCATGCCTGATAGATAAGCACTCGCCCTGAATCTAAAATGGCAGAGTAGATCTCTGCATAAACTATTAGCAGCCTGGTGGTGAATGCAGGTACTCCAGCAGGTAAAGTAACCATAGTCCAGGCAAGAGAACAGGGCGTCATAGCTCAGGAGGTAAGACCGATTTTCTGGCAGTCGGAGGGTTGCCGGTTCAAACCCCGCCCTGGGCGTGTCGAAGTGTCCTTGAGCAAGACACCTAACCCCTAACTGCTCTGGCGACTGAGAGGCATCAATTGTAAAGCGCTTTGGATAAAAGCGCTATATAAATGCAGACCATTTACCAGAACAGGAATGAATAGCACTGCACCTCCTGGATTTTTGCTTTCATCTAAAAAACCAGCAGTCAGTTCAGACCTGGGAAAACTAGGCAATGTCAGTAATCTGTGTAATTTGCTGCTTTAATTGATCAGTTATGGTAAAGGCTGCATAGCAACAACAGATGCACAGATCTGGAGATCTCACGGCGTAAGAGGGAATAGCATGGCTATAGAAAGTTTATTACACGTGGTCCAGAACACTGAACTACCAGAGAAGGAGAGCTTATTGGCTTGTGTCACACTGAGGTTGGTGGCGGTCTCAGATGCAGAGGCCGTTGGACAGGTGACGCCTGACTGCAGAACACACGAGGGCTCACCTGGGGACTGGGGTTTGGGAGAGACCACCGCAAACCTCTTCGGGGATGAGGATGCCGACCGAGAAGCTTCGGGGTCTTTCTGCATCTCCTTCCTTGCGGCTGGAAAAACAATAATCCCATTTTTATCAACAATGAGATCAACAACCCAAGCAACTAACCAACCGAACAGCCAATCAATCAATCAATCAATCAATCAATCGATCGATCAATCGATCAATCGATCAATCGATCAATCATCACACAACTACTGTTCATGTGGAGTGAAAACTCAAATAAAAGACAATAAACAGTACTGTACATGCGGTCTACCACACCCCTCGCCCCCCCCCCCCCCCCCCCCCCCCCCCCCCCCGTGTCGCAGTAGTGGTAGCTCCCAGGAAAAATTGACGTCAATGAGAACCGCTGAGGCGGAAAACGGACTGCATTACAGACAGCCTATCAGACTGAGCCGTAGGCCGGGCGGAGTCCACAACAGCGCAAGTGAAACCTGAGCCCTGAGAGCAAAGGCATAAATAAATAATAAAGAGGAAACTGCCAGTGACACGCTTTCTGATGGGGTATTTTTATCTGTTAGCCACACTGACATAAGAGAGCTATGGGATAGAAACAAAGCCACCACAGGGTCTATCCATAAACCTGCTGTTCCACACACACACACACACGCGTGCATTTCTCTCTCTTTCTATCTCTCTCTCTCACACACACACACACGCATGCACAGACGCATATACGAACACACACACACATACATACACACACACACACACACACACAAACACAAACACACACCTCACATCTCACATGAGTTTCAAATTCAACCGCTCCAAGACGTTGCGATGGAGCTGAAGCTACAGCCTCTGAGTTTAAAAGGAAGGCTGGTAAAGTTAGCGACTTTGTCGGAGCTAATGATCCGCTCCTGTCCCCTCATAATGCGCCGGGTAACACGTGACAGCCTGCGGGGGAGCGTTCCTATCCAGGCCCAGCGTGAGCTCGGGTTTCAGCCACTGCCAGGCCTCTCAAATACCCAGCATTCCTTGCAAGGCTGGGCTGCCTACTGCGCATTACGCCAGCACGTATCAAGGAAGTGCCTCACGATGGGCTGCCTGTTTATAAAGAGCTGCATTCTCTCTCTCTCTGCGAATGGTCTGAATGTTTTATGACAGTAGTACTTGCTATATGGGTGGGGCCCTGCAGGATTAAGTGGTGAAGGGGGGGGGGGGGGGGGGTCTGGTCAGCAGGTGCCCTGTAGGAATGAGCTGGAACTCATGTCACAGATGGGGCACACGTCACTGTTATTGCCGAGGGCAACCACAGCTGCCCCGCCCGTCCGCCGCGCCCTGCCCGGCAGGCTCTTACAGGGGGAGGTGATTGGCTATGTGAGGCTGACTGTGGGTGGAACAGGGACGCCTTACTGCCAACCAAATACCATACAAATTTCAAATACTTTAACACTTTTCGTTCTGGTAAAATTCTAAAGAACACTGCTTGAGATTCCTGAGAAGTTCCAGTAAAACAGAAGAGTAACCAGGATGTACAGTCAGGGGAAAGAAGACTTTATGCTCGATATTTGTTAAAGCAGATGTTGTCCTTGACAGTAATCATTAAAAAATGTACTGGTCTCTAAAGAGTAGTAATAAGTATTTCAAATAAATATTTGAAGCAGGTGTTCTGTACCCAGAAAAATGTCCAGTGTCAGAAGAACGTCATTATTTCTACCAATATTCAGAACAAAGTTCTTTCATATGATCTCACTGTACATTCTGGTTAGTAACATGTTTTAAATTGAATCAAAAATTCTCAGGTCTCTGTGGTCAACTAAAGGACTTAAAATATGTGCTATTCAGTCTTTCACAAATCCATGAGCTGTGGGATTCTGTTCAGAAGCAGAATCTGTTTTACTGTTTTCTACAGCTTTCACTCATCAGGCTAATAGCTTTAAACACCGTGAGCCTGAGCAGGATAACGGCTTCCACACAGCATAGGATGTGTGACGTGTTTGTTGTGTGCAGATTCAGTCCTGGGACGGGTGGAGGGGGTGCTTACCGACAGGGGACCCCCGGGGAGGGGGGAGCAGGGAGCGGCGGGTGGTGGCGGGGGTGCTGGGGCCCCGGGACCCCTCACTGGGCGGGACAGAGGCCCTTTGGAGGGGAACATCCTCACTCCCACTGCTTGGACCTGGACGGGACAAGAGACATGTACAGGTCACACCCAGGTTAAGTGTATGATACAAAATACTTTAACCAGTCAGACAACTGCAAATTATGGTCAAATATTAAAAGAGGCATCTGGAAGTTTCATATGATTGAATGCTTTTGCTTTGTGACATGTTTTTTTCTGAAAATTTTCAGTGATCTTCTTGAGAGTTTTTTTAAAATTTCACAGCCATCTAAAGAGTTTAAAATGTGTCAAATGTGTATGTGACCAAAGTCTGGGGTTCTGTACACCAAGCCAACAAAATCAGACTTAATGGACTACCACTTAATTGATATATCAAAATGAGACTTCAGATACTTAAGGCAATACCCAATAAATATGACCTCTTGACCAGAATTCACTTACAAAGATAAAATGAACAATAACCAGAGTTTTCATCTTACGATTCATCGTATTGTCGTACAGAAGGTAATGAGAGTAATTTCTGCGTTTAGTTTGTCAGTTTAAATAAATGACTGCTATCTCAGAGTCATAATTACCCGCTCAATCTTCCCCGCGCTCATTGCTATCCTGTGTAGAGGAATTCCAGGTTCACCTCACACTTGTCTTGAACTTAT
Source organism: Anguilla anguilla (assembly GCF_013347855.1). Classification (NCBI taxonomy): domain Eukaryota; kingdom Metazoa; phylum Chordata; class Actinopteri; order Anguilliformes; family Anguillidae; genus Anguilla; species Anguilla anguilla. Next base: position 33,871,725 of record NC_049212.1, read on the forward strand.
GTCATTCCCATTACCATCTCCATCCAACGGCTCATTAGCCGCGACCCGGGTATCTGACTTAGCATATGAATTGTGACACTCTTTAATCAGTGATTTATATTAAAACCTCCTCATTTATTGCACGACAAAAAACCCTGTATGCATTGTATGTACTCAAATCTTCAAGCCACAGTAACGGAAAGCTGAAAAATGACAACAATGGGAACGCCGAGTTTTTGGAAATTGTGATTCGGAAAAGGGAAATTTACAGGGAAAATATTTTCACTTCATGTCTGTTTGTTCTTTGCGTAATAACATACAGACAGTCTGCGCTTCAACCTCGTTGTTTCATTTCAAATTCAGTGTGCTGGAGTACAGAGCCAGAACAACAAATACTGTGTCACCGCATTTACAAACTGTTAATACATTAATACATACTATTAATACATATTACCTTAAATCAGCACGCCAGAGTTTAGCTTGATTGCCCGGGTAATGGCATAGAATGGGGGTGACGCCGCAGTGTCGAACAACATCAAGCAAACAAGTCAGTCAGACTGTATGTGTGTGTTTAACACAAGAGGATTTTCAAAACAGAACAGTCAGGGCTTCATTCTAGACAGAATCGCATCAATGAAAAATATGAAGTGATCCTTCAGATCATGAGGATATGGCAACCCGCTCTATGGGACACAAGAGCTGTACAGACGGCCATACTGTGGGAGGAATAAAGGATTTTTTTTTGCTTTTATTTCAATGTGGGGGTGGGGGTGGAGGAAGGGGGACTGGGTCTCCTGGGAAATCTAGCTTATTGCACTTCTCAAATTTCTCCATTTTTTTTTGTTTCTCTGCTTTGCCTGTCAGCGTGCGATGATGATGATGGTTTCCCAGGCTGGTGGTGATGCTGATGATGGTCTCCCAGGCTGGTGGTGATGATGGAAACGGCTTCACGCGTGACGGCACCGCCGCTGGCGTAGGTCGGTCCGTGTGGGGGGGAGGGGGGGGGGGGGGGGGGGCGCTGAGTAATCCGCACACGAGCGGCAGGATGAGAAGCGGCTGATTGGCTGGGAGAAATGAGGGCTGCCACAAAGGTAACGTTTCCCCTGCCCCCAATAGCACATGAGAGCATTAATGAGCTCGCCAATCCCTCCAATCTAAATCTGCACCCTACGAGGGCCCGCCCCCCCTCGGTTTAAACCCCCCCAGAGATCAAAGAGCTGCTGTGAGCAAGGGATATCACAGGGGCATCACAGGGGCATCACAGGGGTAACACCGGGGCATCACAGGGGTAACACAGGGGTAACACAGGGGCATCACTGGAGCATCACAGGGGTAACACAGGGGTGTCACAGAGGCATCACAGGGGTAAAACAGGGGTAAAACAGGGGCATCACAGAGGCATGTCCCACTTCCTGAGTGTGGAGACTACCACCGCATCCCAAAATACACACTGAGAACAGAACAGGCACCCAGGCCCTGCAGGCAGAGGCGTTAGTGCTCTCCAGCAGCCTGGCTCCCACTGCTAAACTCCACACCTCACTGCATTTGGGTGTCAGAGCCAGAAGCCGGGGCACTTTAAAAAGAATGTCATCGTTAAAATCAGCCTAAATTCTTCCTGCCGTTAAATAAAACATTAAAACTGAAACAGCTTATGCAGCAACAAACCTGTGCCAAGCATTTATTGGAGTTTTTACCCTTTTTGACACCAGCAAACTTCCCGCAGAATACCAAAGACTATTAAACAAACATTTAACTTTAACCGATACTCAGAACTAAATTTCAATATTTGCCACCACCAAAACTGTATCCCAAAGTACTGTATTTCAAATACATATTTTAATCCAGGTTTGTAACATACAACGTGCATCCCTTTGACACCAGTAACCTTTGAGCTGAGTAATAAAGAGTGTAGATAAACATTTATTTTCACCAATATTCAGAACAATCTTGAAGGTTATACAGAGCCAAAGTATTTCCAGGGTGTATTTGACCCAAGTCTGTGATAAAGGACATAGCTCTCCTCACAGATACCAGGCAATGTAATACAATGCAGTGTAATATAATAGGCAAGGAACTGTATTTGTACCCTAAAGGTTGTAGGTTAAGATTCCCAGCTAGGACACTGCGTCCTTGAGCAAGGTATTCAACCTACAATGCTTCAGAAAAATACCCAGCCGTATAAAATGGATGCTATGTAATAAATAAATAAATAAATAAATAAAAAAAGCTTTGTTGTGTAAGTCACGTCTGCTGAATGCTGACTGTAACGTATGCCAGCCCAGTGTCTGCTGGCCCCCGCTCTGCTGTGGAGAGAGCGGCGCAAGGTGTCTCCTGCAGAGCAGTCAGACATGGAAGGAGCGAGGATCAGCTGGGCTCAGCGCTGCGATCCCGTTGAAGCTGGCATGCTGAGCTGAATAAACAGTTCATTAAGGAGCTGGGGGGCAGGACCCAGATGAAGTTACTGTGAGAGTCTGCCCCCCGGTCCCCCCCGTCCCCACCCCGAAAATAAGTGCCCCTGGGCGAGGGTATGACGGATACCTCGGTGTCTGATTTTATTAAAACTGCAGATGGGATTTTTTATTTATTTATTTATTTTTAATCTCACTTGAATAATTCAGATAAATCAGACTGACAATGGAGAGAGGTAAAGCGCGAGAGAGAGAGAGAGAGCGAGAAAGAAAGAAAGGGAGCAAGAGAGACAGAAAACAGTGAAATAGAAGAGAGGGAGTAAGAGAGAAAGATGCACAAAAAAACTGAGAATTATGACTGGAAATATCTTTGTTTCTCCTTCATACTTTCCATTTTCAGTTCATTAACATATTTATAAAGGACATCGAAAGATATCAATCACGTACTGTTACAGAAGCAAGATGATTACACATTCCTATAACAGTGCAAATGAAGAGAAAAATATGACATACTCTATGAGACAGATCACTCCCTGAGATATTATTTTAGTTTTAGTTTATGTTTTCAACTGGCTCAGGGCTCTGTTTCACGAAGCAGGATTACTGAGGTAGCTGGATAACTGCAGAGTAAAACCCAGAACCCTCCCAAATCTGGAACATGGACTGAAGTAAGAAGAGCTGTTCTAGGTTTAACTCGGTTAAAGTGGAGTTATCCGGCTACCTCAGTAATCCTGCGTCGACAAACAGGGCCCAGACAGTTTCTGTGTGATGAAGGATGTTTTAGATATTTACAGGAGTTTTGGAGGGCTTTAACCCCTTCTGTAGCACCCCCTCTTTTTTTAACACAACGCTGCAAACCCGTCCCACAATTTCAAATCGCAACGAATGCAAATAAATTCACTCTGATCCGAATATGGGCCTGTGCGATTCACAGGGCAACGCAGCAGACAGTTTACCAAGAGTTACCTACTCAGCCATTTTTCCATCCAAAAATTTTAACGCTACTCTATTTCACAAGCGGTCCTTCACAAACGACCCGCCGCCCGCGCTTGTAATGAGGAAAATAAAATTCTCCGCTTCACCCCTGACCCCTGTCAGTTTTTAATTCCTGAATAATACCTGACAGTCCCACAGAACTTCCCACTGCCAGAGGAGACCTGATGCATATTCATGAGGCTGCTAATGGGCGCTAATTATGAGAGAGCGAGGGGCAGACATTTCTTTTTGTTATCCTGTCGCCATTAGTAGCGCATTAGCACGTAAGCCTCTCTTTCGCAACGGGCATGCCACAGCCTGTGTGTGTCCTGGGACATTGTTAGCATGCATTAGCGCATGTGTGTGTTCTTCGCAGCGCGGAGGCCGGGAGAGGCGCTGACAGATGCGAGCGTCACGCCCAGCGTGCCGTCGGGGGCAAGACGGACGCGGAACGCGGGCGGGAGCCGCCTTTTCCACCGTCGCACGTCAACGGAAGACGAGTCGCGGCTGACACCACGCCACGGGATGGCGCGGTTCACAGGGAGCTGGAGACAGCCAGGGCAGTTTCTGCCAGCAGGAGACGTGTGTGCGAAAAAGACAGGAGAATGCTGATTTAAAAAATAAAATTATAAAAAAGCTGAAAATGGGAATTTTATCCATGAGGGCGCGGGGGTGGGGTGGGGGGGGGGGGCAGTTATGGATTTTTCCCGGCACAGGGCTTGCGTCCTCCTGCCAGGACGTGACAGCGAATAGGATGGCCCAACAGCAGCCTCAACCCGACGCATGCATTATTCATACGGCCCAATCACCACCTTCCCTGTCTGCAAAATGTTTTTTTTCTCCCAAGGAAAATCTAATAGTGATGACAGCATTCTGAAAAATGCGCCCATTTTGAGCTCACAGCAATGTTATGGCGCTATGTTAAACTGAGTGATCTAAACAATATTACGTTTCGATTCACATAGATTTTAATAACCCTTCTCACCATCCTGTTTCTCTTTTCCTAGTTCGACTGTGAGGGTAAAGGCAACCACACTACGCAGTGAAACTGCCTGGGGCGTGACCCCCCTGACCGGGAGGTGAAAGGTTCTAGACTCCGATCAGCACTCAAAGCCAGTTTTCAGGAAAGGCCATTTCCATTATTCCTCTTTAATTACACTTCTTCTATCATCCTTTCCTCACAAACCACAACACGCACCCTTTGGCGTTTTAGCCATTTTGCTCTACTGCACAAGCGCAAAGTTTGAAGAGCTGTCATCACGATAAAAGTTCTCCCAAACTGTGAGACAACTGTGCCATACGCCCAGCCAAAGCTCATGTGCTGTAAGTAATCCATACGGCTTTACAAAACACCTGGTCTCAGCTCTCCAGTGCTTCTGAATGAGGAACGTACCCAGAGAACAGACACTTACATTGATGAAGATCTTCCTTCCCGTTGGTGGACACCCTCTGGTAGACCAGAGAGACAAGAGGCACAAAATATCCCAGCAGAGTGTACATGGAAGCTTCCGGACCACGTTGCTGTATTGCAGAGGGAGACTCAATTTTCCGGACGCTGGGAACAGTGACCATTATCCACTCGGACGAGCGTAGCTGGCCTGCGCCTTGCGAACACTCCACCAGCCGAGCAGGTGCTTCACTAGCTGGCTGACGCCCCCTCCTCTACCCCCCACTGAGAATCGCTATGGAGCATGGCAACAACCGCCACGGCAACAGCAAACCCTTTTGTGTCTGCAGGTACAAGTTTGCCACCAGATAACAGGAACGGTATCTTATCCCACAATGCACCGGGCTCTTTATTCCACTCACAGTGACGCTGCCGAGGGTTAAAGTTTCACCAGTTTAACCAGGGCTTCATAAATAGAATGGAGCAGAGAGGAGACGCAGGCACAAAAACGGGCTAGGGTGCACACTTGAGGATAGCACCTGTTTTTTTTGGGGGGGCTTTTTTTTTTGGAGGGCGGGACATCAAGTTTGGGGCAAGTGGGCATAGCTTCCAGGCAACAAAAATGCCGGTGGTGGTGTGTGAATGAAATCAAGGCTATAAACACGCTCAGTGGTGGAAGGCCCCGTTCCAGACCTCCCAGCTGTCAGGCCTGGAGAACAAATGGGCAGCCACTCGAGCACAGCTCCGCGGTAACCCCTCATTACTGGGGGGCCCGTCCAACCGGTTACGGGCGCCATGGTGACAGGTTGCTAAGCGCCTTCCAAGCTAAGGTTCAAGGCAAAACAAGGCTGAGGCTTTGTCACCCACAGTGAGTGACACAGGTCTTTCTCCGGGGTGTAACAATGTGACACATCTAACAAATGATATGTCTGCTTTCTTCAGTGTTGTTATCCATTACATTGCATTACATTACAGGTATTTAGCAGACGTTCTTATCCAGAGCGACTTACACAACTTTTTTTTTCTAGGTATTTTTTGTATTTTTGTAGCAAAAGTCACAAATATGTAAATGGTTTCACAAATCTGTAAATGAGGTTTTACAAATATCTAAATGGTTTCACAGATATATAAATGGTTCCACAAATCTGTAAATGGGGTTTCACAAATATAAACAGTTTCACAAATATGGAAATGGGGTTTCACAAATATCTAAACGGTTTCACAAATATGTAAAATCCATGTCACAGTCGTGCTAACGGGCTGATGCTAACATTTTGTTGGGGATGTTCTTTCAACCAATCAGAAGAGTGCATTCGGGATGACATTTTATTGCCGTTCAGTGGTAACATAACATAACAACAAGAACAGGCAATTCAGCCCAACTCCTGACTAAATTGTACCTTGCACTCTTATTACCTACAGACTAGCTAGCACCCACCACCTAAGGAGCAAGCATAGCCAACGCTCAGGTTCTGCTAGTAGAACGAGGGGACATAAATGGAAATCAGCAAAAGGTAAATTCCCTACAGACATTAGGAAGAATGTTTTTTACGCAGAGGGTAGTCAATGTGTAAAACAGTCTGCCAGGTCACGAAGTAGAGGCAGAAACTCTGGGGATTTTCAAGACTAGGCTTGATACCAGAAAGTGTGCCATGGCTGAAGAGCAGTTAGCACTAGCCCCATCACAGATGAAGGAGTGAGAAAAACAGAGTGTACGTGTGTGTGAGAGAGACAGAGAGAATGGAATAAGGAACAATAGCAAAAAGCACCCATTTGTTTAAATGACAAGCTCAGCGCATCACAGATAATGGCCATGTCAGCACTCACCTAGCCACACTAAGGGCTGTGGAAATGCTAATTGATGGGTAAAGGGAGCCTAATGAAGGCCTAGGCCCGCTGTCGGGTAGGTACGGGGGGACTGAGGTGAGATTACACCCTGTCTGAAACAGCCAGCGCACGCGAGACCGACAGCTCAACAATTAACGGAGGAGTCCGCAGGTCTGCCGCCACGATGATGACGACGATGATGCAACCCACTTTATTTTGCGGACTGTTCTAACACACACCATTACCGAAGTGCAGGGTCCCACTAGGGCTCTCAAAGGAGGGGTGGGGGGGGGGTTCTTTCTGAATCTGGCAGCCCAATGGAACACTGCATTATCAGTCCCAGGAAATGTGTCCCAGGGAGGGAGTGGGTATGTACGGTGTGCCTACACCAGCTGTGGATGGGGAGTGCTTCTCTAGCACAATGCTCGCCTGCATTGCCCCAAAGTCAGGATACTGCAACGGTTACAAGCAGACTAGCAGCTAAAAAGTTACATTTTGGAATTGTGGCTCATAGACTTTCTGCTGTCTGGGGACTTAAATACAGTAACGAACACACACACACACACACACATGCACACACACACACACACACACACACACGTACACACACATGCGCACACATACACATGCACACACGCACACGCACACACACACACACATGCACAGTGTTGTTAGGCATCTAATTAAATACCAACTTAAGTGGCTCTCTCTAATTAGAGGAACCCTGTAGCATACACTTTTGTAGGACACAATATTAGATGCAATTGTGCAATTAGTGCCTTGAAAAACATGCGTCGTTCAGCGGGAGCCATCTGTTCACAGGTAGTCATCTCACTCTCAGGCCAGAGATAGACAGCTGCTGTACCTCCACCGTCACAGTGTCCCCGGAGAGCTCTTCCTCCGCCTGATTTCTTCATATATCCCTCTCATCTCTTTCTCTCTAGGCTCCCTCTTTTTTTCTGATTTTCTCTTCCCTCACCCTATCACTCTCTCTCTCTCATCACATGCTGTGTCTCACTCCCTTTCTCTGTTTCTCATTGTTCCCTCTCTATCACTCTTTCATCTCCCTTCTCTTTTCTCTCTCTCTCTAAATGTCTCCATTCCTGACATTTCTTAATGGCTACACACAGGCAACCCACTGTGAGAAAACCAAAATGACGTCTGCGTCGTAATGATATTTTAACAGATATGGAGAGTGCAAATAAGCAGATGTTTTTTAAAGCTTTCATAAGCAGTGCTATGGGACAGCAGGAATCAAACTGCATTGGGACAGACGCACAGCAGAAGATCTGTTTCCAAATCTGCCACATTATTATAGCCACTGTTCTGGAATACACTTGGTGCCAATTCAAATCTAACTTAATACCCACTTCCTCTTTCCATTTCTATACTCTTTCTTTACTTAAGACTACCGCTAAGGTAAAAATAAAGGTGCACTGCCAATGATAATGTTATGGCAAAACACTGATAATATTTTGAAAGAGTCTATGATATGGCCTGTGAACACATATAAAGGCACAGACTGATATGACATTTTGAGCACACATGGACACAAGAGAAAACATGAGGGGGCCGGGGGGGGGGGGGGGCACCTGTTGCAGTGTAGGACCTTGGTCTACCTCATGTCTGAATATGCCCCACACATGCCCACTTGCCCCAGTATGCCCCACACAAGGCTCACATTCTGTTCTGGGGGGAGCAGTGTTGAGAAAATATGTGAAAAAATAAGTCTTATAAAATTCCTTTTAATCTATGCGCTGCCTGGGGGCAAGAAGACTTGAATAGCACTGCACGTCCCAGCGAGACACATCACATCCACAAGGATGTGAGTGAGAAGCTCTGATATGCAAATGCACACTGCAAATATGTGCGCATGCACACACACACACACACACACACACACACCCGCACACGCACACACACACACACACACACACACACACCCGCACACACACACACACACACACACACACACACCCGCACACACACACTCACACACCCGCACACACCCGCACACACACACACACACACACACACACCCGCACACACACACACACACACACACACACACCCGCACACACACACACACACACACTCACACACACACACACACACACACACACACACTCACACACACACACACACACACCCGCACACACACACACACACACACACACACACAGCCGCACACACACACACACACACACACACACACACACACACATCAATACCTTTGCAAATTTGATAGACAAAGAGAAAAACAGATAGATAGACAGATAGATCTGACTAAATGGGCTGTAATCGGATTCAACCATGACAATAATCATAAACCAAAAAGCTCTCCACTTTATCCTGACATCACCACTGTTAAGTATTAATGGCAGTAGTAAATTATATGGCGGAGCTGATTCACTGAGCTGTTCGCCAGAGCTTGTAAATCAACCAGTAATTTTTAAGACACAAAGACCCCATCTGCTGAATTACATAGATATTGGTTTGCATAACTAGACAAAGTCCATTTACACCCTGTATTTACAACTGGATGACAAATCTAGGATTTTGAAAACATCTCCTGTCATAACAACAGATGCAAACAGATGTTGTATCTCTGAGGCAAGACAACTGACCAACTCAAGTGGCATATCCCTTTCTAACACAAGCAGTACAACACAATCACATATGTGCTTCAGAATTTGAACTGAAGCATAGTTGTCTAGATACACTCCTAGCTGAAGACATTAAATCCCTGTTTCTCCCATCAGCACTTATGAAATTGAAAATGAGTATTGCATTTATCTTCACCAATGTTATATTCTAAACCGTCTTCCATCCATCCATTCATTATCTATACCCACACTTATCCTGTGCAGGGTCACGGGGGGTGCTGGAGCCTATCCCAGCAAGGATTGGGTGAGAGGCAGGAATACACCCTGGACAGGCTGCCAATGTATCGCAGGGCAAACACATAATTCACTCACCATTCACTCACACACCTATCTCCAGTTAGCCTAACCTGCATGTCTTTGGACTGTCGGAGTTAACCGAAATATCCGGAAAAAAACCCACGCGGACACAGGGAGAACTCCACACAGACAGGCCCAGGCCAGGATTCAAACCCAGGACCTTCTTACTGTGACCACTGCACCACCGTGCCGCCCCAAAACTTGAAATCTTGACGTCTTAAACTCCGGAACCCCTGTCACCCCAGTGACCCCTCTCAGGGCGTTAAAGGGGCGTGTCTTGCGTGCGGTCACCGGATGCACTTACGCTGCGTAGGCCTGCAGGGGTCGCTGTGGCCGCTGTCGTGGGACTGGTTGCTGGACACGGACGAGACGCTGGCGCTGCGGACGAAGCCGAAAGCGGCCAGGCGGGCGGCGGGCAGGCGGGAGTACCCGGGGGGGCGCAGCCCTGACTGCCCCGGTTTAGGGAGGATCGATCGGGGGCCCGTCTCTGAGCCCATCCTGCCCTGGTCTGCAACGAGGGAAACGGGACACTGATTAGACAGGGACTCCATCTGCACCCAGGCATACAGGTAATAATAATAATAATAATAATAACAAAAACAACAATGATAATAATAATTGCAATTATTATTATTATTATTATTGTTGTTGTTGTTGTTGTTGTTATTAATTTTACCATCATAATCATCATCATTATAAAAAGTCATACTTTACACATCTTTTTACATTTATTAGAAGACTTCTCATTCAGTGACACACAATACATTGCATATAATATGTTATATGAATGCCAAAAAAAATATGGCAATAGACAGTAACACAAAACAAAGTGTCACTGCAAAAATAAATATAAAGCATATACGCGCAAATGCCATTACAAAGGGGAAATATTAATTTGATAAAAGCTATGACTAACTCTGATAGTACAAAATCAGGGATATTGCAAGGGGAGAAAGGGAGAGATGAGTCTGTTTTGATGCAACCAAGATGCAGTCTGAAGAGGTGGTTTTCCACGTTGGGAATATATTCAAACTGATATTCATATTGCAGGAGACAGTAATGCTTTGGAGGCTGTTCCACTCGTATATTAAAATAAGTGAGAATAAACACAGGAGCCCAAAAGCTGCATATTTCTCACACTGAAATAAAGGGCCTGTGTCTCCTTTGAGCATTTCTGACACATACATGCGCCATGTAATATCATAGCATTTTCACAATGTGAATGTGTTGCTAACACATCTACTGTTGCCCTAGGGAATTGCTATAATCTACAGATCCATGGAAAGAACCCTCCTCTTTTGGTACATTCAGCTCTCTGGCTGTCTCACAAATTGCATAACCAATCTCTAATTACAAACCTGAGTATGACATAGTGCACAATTATAAATGACTGAAAAACACAAAAGATCCTCAGCACGAATAGTAACAGCTGGCACATCTAAACAGTAAAGCTCACTCACTAAAAAAGAGAAAAATATCAGTAAATAAATAACAAAATGTTAAACAATTTTCAAATTGCTAGGTCTAGCAATAAACAGGCAATATTTTATTTCAGAAGATCAGGTTATATGGGCGTGTGAATGCCAACTGTGTGATGGATTTACCACTCAGTAGACTGTGCCTAACACAGTTCTGTGGTTAACACAGCCTGACAGTTATGTGGCAAATACAGGTAACACAGTTCTGTGGTCAACACAGCCTGACACAGTTATGTGGCAAATACAGGTAACACAGTTCTGTGGTCAACACAGCCTGACACAGTTATGTGGCAAATACAGGTAACACAGTTCTGTGCCAAACACAGGTCAGTGCCTAAAGCAGGTCCGTGTCTAGCAGAGGCAGTGCTGTTAGTGTGCAGGTTTTTCTGCATTGTGGTGCTGAAGGGACAGCTCCCTGTGTGACACACTAAGGCACAGTGCCCTTGAGAAAGCAGGGAAGCTGGACAGAGCCACACGACAGTGTCAAACACTCAGCATAAAACCAACTCTGACAGAGTACATTTCACTCTTATAGAGTACATTTCCAAACTCTCTTAGTGTGGTACTAAAGCTGAAAACTTTACTACACTTCAGCTGTGCTGTAGTACAGATGTATTATCATAAAATTACTTTTTACCCCAGAGTTCCCCAAACTTTCCCAGCCTGTGACCCCCCTTAAGGAAGAAGTGGATGTTCTGTAACTTACCCCTATACATGTTCAAATATGGAATTATAATCTTAATAAAATGTCACAAAAATTAAAGGTCGAATGGCAAACCCTGAGAGAGGCTTTACTGATAACCAAGAGGGTGCTGAAACAAGAAACCATGATCATGACCTTCATCCAGGCTCCAAACATGCCTATCCCCTGCTTGTGTTACAACACCCCTGAAAAGGTGGTGTCAGTGGTACCTTTTTTTTTATTTTTAAAAAGAACAAACGCACAACAGCATAATTCAGAACAGGCTGACCGAGAATTTAAGGGTTTCATTGGAAAAAGAGTCCGTCGTGCTTGGCTGAACTCAAAGCTCTTGGTATGTAACTGTCTCTACTCCTCTCTTACCCATGTTGTGCCTCCTTTTAAGTTCTCATTGGCAAAGGGCTCCATAAAGTCCCTCTGAAGCACAGCGGTGATCGTGTACTAAACTACTCATGCCTATTGTAACAGGAGTCCACATTAAAATTCACATTAAAATGTGTTGGAAAGAAGTACATTTCCACTCATTTGTCCCTTTGAATGTGCAGAACCATCAGCAGCAGTCCACTGCTGTTGAAAGTATCCCCTGGTGTGGCAGATTGATCCTGTGCAATTGCCTTCCCGTCAGCCAGCACAATCTCACTGCCTCCCCAACACCCTCACCACCTGAGCCTCTACTGAAATTACAATCCAGTGGGGGGGGGAGGGGGGGGGACAAAAAAACTGGCCAGTATATATTGTCACGGCCATTAGAAATCATTCCCCTTTTTAAATTCCAATGGGGAATTCAATAAACATTCGATTTCAGGAGATTCAGTCACAGGCCTCTGCTTTATCTTGATGAAATAACAGATTGTTAGCATTGCACTGTGTATGCGGGGTTTTTGGCATTTTAAGAAATTGAATTTTTCTTCCCCAACATGAGGCAAACATATAATCTGTTTACCGAGAGGGGGGGGGGGGGGGGGGGGGGGGGGGGGGGGGGGGAGACTTCAAAGTGTGAAACAGGCTTTTTTTCCCCCTTCAGGCTAAAAACAGAAACCACTCTGACATTAAATCCCTAATTCTACATGAAGCACATTCAAACTTTTTTTAGTATTCATTATGTAAATGGCTGAACTTCTAATCTTTACTGCAGTCTGTAAACAACATCGGCCTATTTTTATGGGGTACAATAGCATACTGATTTATCAATGGATAAATGGTTTTATCAAATGGATTACCACAAAGGTGGGCAAGGAGGACCCTATCGGTTTCTGGATCCCATGCCAACTTCTGCTCTTAATTATGTAATCAGCCAAATCAATCAATAATTGATATTTTAGCTACGTTTCTTGATAAGTTCATGATTGATGGCTGAAGGCTGTTCCTGTGTCCCAAAATGAAACAGCGTATTGTGGTCTAAGCTCCGGTGACACCAGCATATGTGTATTCAGATAATAACTCATTTGGCCAATGTAATTGGTGACAATGGAAGCCCGCATACCCAATGGCCCAGCAGGAATGGAACTGCGCACCCCTGGACTACAGGGTCCAGCAACAGAGGGTCTGTTCCAACTCTGTGCCATTTCCTGTCATGTAAAGACAACTGGGTCTAACAGTGCCCTAGTCTCACATCTCAAGCAACACCCACAGGACCAAATTACACTCCCTCTACCACTTCTGGGGACGGAGAAAGGGGGTTAAGTGTACAGCAGGCAGACAATGTCAAATAGGTCTCCCAAACAAAAAATTATTCTTCAGACATTGGACAGAAAATGGCACATACTTACTCATGTTGTGGGGATCCAGTGCATGCATTTATAAAACAGTTTCATCAGGGCACAAGCACAAGACAGAATGAGTGCTTCGATTTACTTCAGTGTGAAGTACTATTGTCTTAATCCTTTAAAGGGATATTACACTTTGGTACAACCCAAGTAAAGTACTCTCTTTCATCAACCTATTATGCTCCGTACTTAGTGTGTGTTTTAAAATGATTCATTTCAGCGAGGTCCTGAAAATGAATCGGATTGCATGGGAACCGGAAAACCAAGAGGAACGGTGTTGCCGTTAATGGTCAACAGGGACATCTGATGTTGGTAGTATTCACGCTACGCAAATATAATGGGGTAAGCTCCACAGAATTACATGTATTACCAAAGTGAAATATCCCTTTAAGGTGTGAGACCACGAATGTGTGATTAGAATGTTCTTAACTGAACGATATAATGCCGATGTCACAATCACTACTGGTAACTGAAAGCAATGGAATTCTAGAACACTGACTTTCCAAAAACATTCTAGCGAACCTACTCCACAAAGAGTTAAAAAGGCCACAGGTGTCCAAAGCCAAGTGTAATACATGTGTGCATTAGCAGAAATAATTACACTGTAGATCATGGTAATAGCAGAGGCTTACTTACCTGAGGATGGGGAGGGGGGGGTATGATAACAGAAAAATGGGTATACGGGTGATACTTGAATAATAATGACCACTAAGTCCTCCCTGGACCCTCCATAACCGGACCCTCCATCCCTTTCCCTCCCCAATGAAAATCAATCATATGGGGTCAAATGGGACAGTCCGTTTCCTTTAAAATTTGCGGTGAGCGAAGATGAAGTTTGTCCCTCTCTGAGCTCCTCAGCTTGCCAGATTAGTTTGGGAACGGGAGTTTAGCAGCAGCCTTCCTAACCTGAAGCGATACAGCAGATCGCTGGAAAATGTGTTAAAAAATGCAAGAGGTGGCTAAAATGGAGCGCGGTGCCCATGTGCTTCACATGCTGGAGGTTTCTCTGACGTTTCTGGAGCAGAATAACCCCGCTGCACACGCAAAGGCCTCTTCCCTTTCGCCAACCCACATTCAATTCCCAGAATTTTCATCGGGTCCTCTTATCTCATTCAAATTAGCTCCACCAGGATTTGCAGAGAGCAGAGGGCAAACACGCACAAAGAGAAGACTTCTTCTTTTTTCGATCTTATGCTAGTATAGAAAATGGAGGTTGCAGGTTCAAATGCCCAGAGAGACATTGCTGCTGTACCCATGAGTAACAAACTAATAGCTTCAGTTAAAATATCCTACAGTATGAATCTGTGAGTCTTTAAAAATGCAAGCCACGTCACTCTGGACATGGATGCTTGCTAGGCAGATGAGTAAAGTGATCTAAAAATATAGTAGTAAGTCTGTACAAAGTCTATGGAGCCTAGGCTTGTTGTGCCATTGGCATGGCACAATTTTTATTCAAGGAAGGGTGGAGCCTATAGCTCTTGTCTGAGTCAGCTGTACCTTTTAAGCACATGAACCGGCTGCTGTATGACTCACATACCTGAGGGGTCCTGGTAGCACTGAAGAGGTGGACTGGCCATCGGAGTTGGGTGGCTGAAGGTCATGGCTGACCTCTGACCTGTCACGAGCATCCTGTTCTTGGCTGAGGGCAGCCTGGTGACCGCGCCCAGTCCCAGCTGAGGCCTCAGAACCCGGGGGGAGCGGAACAGACCCGCGGCCTCGTGGGGGCCCATTGGCGGGCCCGTGGGGTCGTCCCGTCCGGGGACCCCAAGTGCGACTGCACCTCCTCTACCCATCTGAAAGTGAGAAAAATGCACTCAAAAGCAATGCTGGAAAAAGGAATCTTCCCTACAAAATGTGTACTTAAAGCCCTGGAGTTCAAGTAGAAAATCAATTGCATGGGCTTCTTGGGACAGAAAGGCTATCGACTTTTGAACAAGCTTACAGACCTAAAAACATAATTGCGTACTTGGGGGGAATATGAAGTTATAGATTTATATGACAGATGTCTCACATGCATTTGTATTTATACAGATATTGAGAGGAGGATACCTGCATGAGAGGGAATTAAATGGTAAATCTTCACATTTTCTTCCCTCACACCACAAGGCCAACCTGATGACTTTAGAATTGCAGTGTTCTATCTACTGGTTGCAAGGACTCACATACACGTACGCACACATTCACAAACACACCCCTCACCTCCTGCAGGTACTTGTCGGTGAGTTCCCCGTAAAAGCTCTCTGACTTCCCGCTCAGATTGTGGGGTACAGCGTGACTGTGGGCTTTGATGCCAGACACCATCAGCGCTGGGGCGTAGTAGCAGGCTTTCTGCATCTCCTGCCGGTACTTATCGTACAGCAGGTTAGCCGCGCTGAGCGCTGGGGCAGCTTTGGGGTGATGCCCCCCAGTTTTGGGGTCTTTGCTGGCCATTGGGCTGGGGTACGGCGATAGCCTGGAAGGGAGTGTGGCGATCTCGTAAGGGGCGTCGGGGGCATGGGGCTTCACCTGAGGGCTCTTGCGTATGTAGGTGATGATTTTGGGGCGCACGTTTTTGGGTTTGGGTGGGTAGTGAGGTGGGGGCGATCTTGTGCTCCTGTTGTCTGGCTCAACTTTGTCCGTTGGCTTTGGGGGGTGCTGGAGGATTGGTTTGGGGATGCCGCTGCTGGGACACACCTTCCCAAGAGATTTGGAGACACCGCTGCCACCTTGAGGAACATCAGGGCACTCCGGATGGGGGGTTCTAGTGGCGGTGGCGGTCTTAGCGGGGGACGATGGGCCTCTCCTCCTCGGTGACCCTGAGGTCTTTGGGGATGGGGGGGTGACAGCCCGCGTGGGACTCCCCCAGGGCTTCCTGGCCAGCTGGTTCCTCTTCTCCAGGGAGGAGGGGCTGGAACTGCGGCCTTGCTCGAAGGAGCCCTGCTTCCTCAGGGGCCTGGGCTCCCCAGGACCTCCCCTGGGGTCTGCCTTCACGGGGTTACTGTTCACGTCAGGCGTCTCTGTGTCCTGGGAGGGTTTCCCGCTCGTCTTGGGACCGGGCTTCTGCGAACCCACTCCTGGAGTAGGGGAAGCCCTGGAGCCCTGAGTCTCCACGTTTGGCCGCACACTCTCTGAGCTGGCCATCGGCCTCACGGTGTCCGGAGGGCAGGGGTGGGGCTTGTTTCCCAGGCCTCCCTGTGTCTCCTCCCCCCGTTTGTGGACCTCCTCGTGGTCTTCCGCAGTCATCTGAGGGTATCCTTTGTGGTCACTCCGCTCTGCATGGCTCTGGCATTTCCCCGCTCCGTTAGTCAGTGAACCCAACCCATCCAGCGATGGGCTTCTCCTCATCCTTGGTTCCACCTGTCCCGATCGCGCTTCTGAGCTTCCGAGTTCCCGTGGCAATACAGCCGAGTTCAGATTCACGTCGATGCTGCTGGACTGGGAGGCGCTTCTTCCAGAATTACCCAGGGGGCCTTCGTTATCCTGAAGAACGCTGCACCTCACCGAAACGTTGGGGACGGACTGGGAGGCCAGGGTAAAGTCCTCAGAGATAGTCCGAGATGGAGCGGATGGGGCGGGGCAGGGATCGGCCATTTTGGCCCGGCCTGTGCTGTCTAGAGCACTGGCCAGACTGCCGCCCAGGCTGGACATGGTGGAGAGGCAGGAGACGAAGACGTCGTTCTCCGAGCTGAACTCGGCCTTGGTGAGGCGCGCGGCTCTCTCCTGGCTCTTCGCCGACAATGAGACAGTGGACTCTGGGTCCTGCCCTCCTCGTCTCACCTCCCTCCCCACGTCCTCGTAGCTTTCATCTTTATTTGTCGTCATTGCCATTGTGGGGGCAGAGCTATGAGGCATGGGCCGCTCATCCAGAAACCGCCCACCTCCAGACACTGACTCTGCCCCTCTCCCGTACTCCTCCTCCTCCTCCTCCTCCTCCTCCACCAGGTAGGCCTCAAGCTCCTGGCACTCCAGCATCTCAAACTCCTCCAGGTCCGGGTCGTCGCACTGAGAGTCTGTCCCCCAGATTATGACCTTGTCCTGCTCCTCGCTCTGGGACACCAGAGGGGGTGGCGCTCCCACGTCCCCCGTCCCGCCCACGTCCTGGATCTCATTGGCGTTGGTGTCGGCGTCTACCTCGGGAACACACAGACTCTGCTTGTTGTTATTCTTGATCTCGCCCTGGTTGTCATGGCAGCCAGGGTGGACTGGCCCACCAGGCTGCCCCTGGGAACTCATGTCCTGAAGTTCACAGGCTCTCAGAGGGTCTCTGTCACCCTCAAACCCATGAAAAGAAGCCTTTATCCTTGGAGGCGGGGTGGGATACGTCTTACCACTATTTCAGCCTTAAGATATGAGCCCGGAATCTAACTTCACATCGTTCTCTCAGGGAGGTCCTTATCACATGACATCACTGGCTTATGAAAGGAAAGGAGGCTGCAGACCCTGGGAGGAAGAGCATCAAGACAGTCCGCACCTGCAAAGAAAAGGAGCAAAACTTAATAATGGTATTTTTTCATGTCATAAACCATTTTTTAATAAGTAACCATATTATTTCTTTCAGAATTATAGTCCAGATCACAGGTACTCATAAGTGGTCATCAAATCCAAGTCCAACCCTGGTTTCATTTACTCCCATTTACTCAATTACTGCTACCGATTGGCCAGTCTTCACACTCGATCCTCAGGTAAAGGGAAGGTGGAAAACCAGCAGCTCTTTGCCCTCAGGGACCATGATTTGAGTGGCAGGAAAGGTGCACACAGCATTACTTTGTGTCAGCAGTGTATCTCTGCTTCAAACAGGTTGAATGCGCTTTCACACAGAAAATCTCAAACTGGATTGTATATTTCTGTCTGTAAATCTTGGTACAAATCCATCTCTTCATCATGCTTTGTACTTACCACCAAAACTGAAAACTAAACATTAGCTATGTACCTCAAAGAAGTGTTAAGCTCTTCTTTTATATCTGTGACCCCCTGGTCTAGAAATCTAGGTTACTGCTGCTATCAGTGCACTGGAGAAGAAGAAGAAAAAGATTTCTACATCATGATTGAGAATGTTCACAGCATTCCTTCCTGTTGCCCTGACTCCTCTTTCAAAGGAGGAGGAAGCAAATGAAAGATTCTCTTCATCTCAAATAAAAAGAGTGTAATTTGAACCACAGGGACCAACGATGAATCACAAGCCACCATCCCCCCAGGGAGAGAAACTCATCCCTCAGTCCAACATATTGCCATGGGGAAAATAAAACATCTTTAACCACAGGAAACATCATACATTTTCCACCCTTTCTACTGATTGGTGATGCTTTTTTCCCCCACCCCAGCACAGCTTCTATAAGGACTGTTGTGTCATAGGCCTGGAGGTCCACATGTGCAGCCTGTCTCTTCAGACGTTAGGAAGCTGGGGAAAGATGGTAGGAAGCTGGGGAAACACAGCGAGTGGCTGGGCAAAATCAATCTTCTCTAGATATCCTTAAGCTGTGCGCCAGCATTTTTTTATTTATTCCTGACTGGCTAAATCGTGCAATGCAGATTGTTCTCATTTATCTGATCAGATGCTAAATGCCAGAATACAGTTATAATGGAAATTGAAATCTAGTTTTAATTGTTTTCACTACGAGGAAGCTTCTCCTCTCTTTAATTATAAATTTAAAAAAGATTAAGGAAAGCAATCATTAAAAATGATGATCCATGCGTATTATATTGGAAGAATACAAACTGCAGCCGAGAGAGAGAGAGAGAGAGAGAATAAATAATCAAGGATGAAGGATAAAGAGAGAGGGATAAAGAAACTAATAGAATAATTTATTTGTATTGTACGACATGAAATGGTTTTGAAGGCAGCTTTTTGTGTTGTCATGGCACGTTGGCCTTGAATCTGACGGGACCCCCCTTTCTTCAGTGCTCTTAAGCAGAGTGTCACATCACCGTAGGAAGCCATCATCTTCAAGAGTCTCACAGCGCAAATGATCAAATGGGTCTGCGTGTGCTATGTTTGTGCTGATCGATCACAGCTGCTAAGGATTTGTTTGTTTGACAGCTGGATCCAAATCATTTACACACCGAGAGGGTGCATCAATACCTGATTTTTTCAGCCCACAGAAAAATGCTGTTAAGTACAATAGATTAGAGATGATTAATTACAACAAACCACACCTAGCTTCCTCAAAGACTAAATCAGTACACTGTTCACACAAGGGGCAAGACAGAACAAAGCCTTTCCAATGCTGAACACAGGTCATAAACTAACAAAGCTAAGAGACCTAAATCAAGGTCAAGTTCAGTTTTATTGTCGTATGCAACAGTTATGCACAGCGCAACCAATGCAATGAATTTTTTTCTTGGGCTTGCTCTCAACAATGAATGAGCACAAGCATGATGTAAGACATGCACAGTCTTCTGAAACCAGTCTTGCTGTGTGAACAGAGCATACATATTTCATTTTAAGACCAGGTTGCTCCACCCCAGCCAGAGCTGCTTTACTGAGTCCCTGAATACCGAACACCCCCCATAAAAAAATGGTCCAGATAAAACAGAGAAGCTGAGCATCCCAATATCTGTCCCACAATGCATCACCCGCACTCTATTCCCAGCCTCACACCATAGATATAATACTCATCCACACACTGTGGCCGGGAAGAACAGCTTCTCCGTCATGTTGGTTAAGTTTGAATGTAGAAACATGTCATTTGTGTCTGGGAATGCAAAGTAGATTAAATATTTCTGTTTCATTTCAAATGTCTTTTTGCTGTGTAGTGACTGAACATGATTATTATTGTCATTTCTTTACAGATTCATTGTCTGACACATACAGTGTCATTAACATTCTACAAATAGTTTGTTTTTTATTAGCTGTCTTTCTGTTTTTGCGTACAAGGCAATGGTCAGCTTTGTATACAGTGTTGTCAATTTTTTCTCATGGAAAGTAGCTGACGCTTTCTCAAAAACTTGCTAGAAGTTGTTTGAAGATGTCATACACAAGTAGCATATTTATAATGTCATAAAACACGATATATGAAGGAGGGAGATTAACCACATTGTTTTATTTTATTTCATATCTTCCAAGGTGTGTTATTTCATATATTATGGGATTTGTTATTTTATATATAATAAGGTGTGTTATTTTTAGTGCATATCAGTCACTGTAGTCTTTCATCAGTGTAGTGCAGTGCATCAGCCTATTTACAAGCTATATTATCTGTACAGTATTCTTTAATGTTTATGAGCCTAAGGATACAGTACATACAAGATAGTATCACATGATTTACACATTTATAAAATGGCCTAGAATCTACATCCACATAATAGTATGGTGTTATGGTAGTATGCTTATGTGATGGTCCATGAATAAGTAATTAATTAATTCAAAGGAAATGGCTCCAGGGAGAGGAGAAAGAAATCAGTGGAAGGGTAGTGTTTATAAGTGAGGTAATTACTGGAAATTAATAAGTTAGGAAAAAGCATGAGCGAGAATGAACAGGATGAGGCAATCTGTAATGATATAGCATTGAGGGTTCAGGGTGATTTGGTGATGATGACTGTAACTGATTGTATGATGACAGAGGTTAATCTACAAATGTCATGGAAACACATACATCTGTCTGATTTGCTCATATATAGAACCTATATAAAGAAGATATATGTGTCCCAGTTGTATAGACCCAATGAGCAGTGTTTTTCTGACACTGCTCAGAAAGTTGCTTGATTTGTCGCTAGGCTCTTCTTTGAAAGTCAAATCTAAATCTAGCAACAAAGTCACCAACAAAGTTGGCAACAGTGTTTGTAGGCTATATCACGGCCAGAATTTTTTTCAGTTTTTGTGGAAGTTCAGAAAAAAATATATAGATCTGGCACAAAAAAATCTTAACTCTGCTTGTAAAAATCGGTATAGGCACAAATACATGAGCTTTAGTTGCGGTATAGAGTACTGGTTTTCAAGATCTATTGTTATACTCTGAATTCAATTTACTGTTTTCATGGAACTTGTCAAAAAAAGGTTGCACACGTACGTACCATTGTGGAAAATAAATGATTTCATAACATACAATAGAAACTAGATGCTAATGGTAGCACCTCAAACGCTTCACATAAACGGCTGTTAGAATGAATGAACTACATCTCCACTGTGAGCAGCAGCCAGGTATTACAATCTAAAATAAACATACAGAAGGCTTTTGTTTTGAACTGAATCCTTTCTTCTAATCCCAGGGAACTGCAGAAGCATAACCACAACCAAATTTTGCAACACAACCAGACAGTTGCAGAGGATTTATATGCAGTCACAGGCAGTATTTTGTGCTCACAGGAATTAAACACTGTAGTCCTGCCTGTGCAGAGCATTCTGTCAGCACTGAGTAGGACAACTGGCTAACAGGAACTGCAATTCACCTGCTCTCTGAGATGCAAATTACTTTCTGACGCACACAGACGACAGAATCTCAAACACGGGTCACTTCAGTCTGCTGCCCTTTTATGGCATCAGATAATCATTAAAACTATCACAATTCTGACATTTTAAAGCTAGAATGTGTTCATTCAGTCATGAACCCTCACGTCATACCACAGGGCTTGCTGAGTGATATTTACTTGTGAAGCGAAAGGGGGAAAGAAGCAAACAGCCTCTTCGTTGTATGCAGCCCTTGCGCCCACACCGGTGCCAGGGATTCGGTGTACGGTACGCTAAACATGACCGGTCAGACAGCCCGCACAGTGGGCTTGATTTCCCCTGACAGGCTCCAGTGGCGGTGGACTCAGCCCCCGTCAGCCTTATGAACTCTCCGCTGACCTCCGGGGACATGCCGCCAGTTAGCCTGGTTCCTTCTTAGCCAGAGTGTGACAGGGCGGTTGATTAGGACCAGCCCCCGCGGTTTAAAAAACCACCGCATGGGCCTGCGCGGTCTAGTCCCGAAAACACCAATACTCCTGGCTTCTATTTGCTTTGGAGACATGGGGAGAGGATGACAGGGAGATAGGAGGACAAGGAACCCAACTTTTAGATTTTTTTTTCTTATCAGACTGACCTAATCATGAGATTAGACCCTAATATGCAAGCTGAGCACGAAGAGGTATTTGGTTTAAATAGACCACAGGTGGGCTTGATGACCAAACTGTCCTCAATCTTGTTCCTGGTGCACTGCAGGGGTTTTATGCTGGTTGTCATTGCTACTCAGCATCTAATCAGTCTATGTAAGCACCACTGACTCACTTCACATTATGTTTTGCGTCTGAAATATTAATTCAAAGGTGATTCTAACAAAAAACCTTCAGTCCAGAATCAGTCCCCTGATCTACACTGGCCCATCAAGGGTCAAGACAGATCCTCAAGATTTAGTGGCCATTTTGTATGGTGGTTTATTTTCGGAAGTATTCAAGAATGAACAACGCATCCCATCTAATTTGTTGTGAAATGATCTGCAGCACAGAAATTGTTTTATGTCATCTGCAATGTTCTTCTTTTTTATGACCAAATGCTTATATGCATAATTGAGAGCTCTTGTTGATTTCTGCACTGTAATTTTAACACGACTGTATGGTAAATGGACTGCATTTATATAGCGCTTTTATCCAAAGCGCTTTACAATTGATGCCTCTCATTCACCAGAGCAGTTAGGGGTTAGGGGTTAGGTGTCTTGCTCAAGGACACTTCGACACGCCCAGGGCGGGGTTTGAACCGGCAACCCTCCGACTGCCAGACAATCGGTCTTACCTCCTGAGCTATGTCACCCCCTGTATACTGAAACAACTTTGCCACCATAATGAAAGTCTCAGTGACCATATCAGAACTGGTGCCTGTGAATGGACAGGCTTCACGGAGAGAGTTATATTTAGAGACTGGGTGGTAAAATAGAGGGGAGAGGAGATGTATGCTGAGAAGAACTGCTCTGCTATCTCAAAATATTCAGTCAGGGTGGGAGCATCGCAGATACCTTTTCAGCTCGCTGGGACAAATTAACCTTCCTGTCCAAAATAGTATAGAGACTGAAAAAGAGGAAACACTGGCCTCTTTATTTCATCCATCATCTTTATCTCTCTCTCTCTGTCTCTTTCATGATTTTTCTCAGTTTCTCTCTACTCAGCCACCTTTTATCTGTGAGTTCAGACTTGTATTCGTAGTAGATTGCCAGAGATAATAAAAAAAATAGATTATCTTTTCTAATTCACACAGAAAGCAGTGTGAAGTACTGGGTAGGAACTCTATCTGCAGGCAGTGAGTCTGTTTCCTCCATGGTGTGTTCCTGTGTTTACAACTAAGGTTCCACACCTCTGTTTTAATGGGAAAAAAAAAATTGTTATTGTCTGATCTGTTCTCTGGTGCAGACCTAGTGCTTTTATTTTCAATTTTTTTTCGCATATGATTCCTTCAGAATGGAGTTACATTTCATAATTTGATTTATGGCATAACAGGTGACTTTAGTGAGCAGTAAGTTTGGACTCACGGTCACTGAAACAGAACCATTTAAAATAAATAGTTCAGTACAGTTCTGACCGACGTTAACATCACTACACATCAATGTGATGCACTAGCATTTGCAGAAATTTTGTGATATGCGCCAATGCCAGTGCATTGTAATCAAGAGATCTGTTCTTCCAGCTTTCTTTTTTCTTTCTTACCCCACACAATGGTTTCCTTCACATATGTTTGAAGAACTATGTTTTTTCCTGCTAAAAATCAAATGCTTAATAAATAAACATTACTAATCATCTAATTCATGACACGTTATTGATGCTGCCCCATATCCTGAACCCAGGGAGGCCCCTGGTGCAGGCTTGATTTTGCTTGTTCTACTGAGTGAGCAAGTGTTCGAAAATTGCGCATTTCCACAGAGGGAGGGAAACTGCAGAGTCAGCCCTGTTCCAAAGAACAAATTATCATTGCTGGCTGACTCTGTGAAATAGCAAACTAAGAGTTCTCATTTAGGAGATGTTGCTCAACACTTTTGAGAAAAAAAAAAGAAAATAGAGAAACAACATCTTCCTCTCTTTCGAGTCCGAGGTTCTGGCAGCCATCTAAAGGTCTGTGCTGTGATGAGACGGCAGAATTCTCAGGCAAGGACAACAGTTTCCTGATTGGCTGTTTACCATCTCGCACCGGCAACGACTCAACAGTCTGACCGTTTTCAAAACTCTCGACCGCTGTCCTTAAATTTTCCATCAACACCCCCCACTGCTTCGACAGAACGGAGCTGGAGAGCCGAACACATCACGCTCGGCCATAATTTGGCAAAACACAAAGTTAATTACGCTACCTTCTCCAGCTGTCAGGAGCCGGGAGCTGCTGAACCACAATTATTCACTCTGACAGGTGGCCAATCACGGGTCACGGATCTGTTCGGGGGCGTGACTAATAGACAGTAACAGGACCTGTCAGTCATGTACAACATTCCACAGGCCTTCTGTGCTAATACTTGAGAGAATTTTTTTAATTAATTAATACACATAATTAGATGCCCGAAAGAGTTCTGTCTATACAATTAAACAAAACAGGTTGCTGGCAAAGACTGGTCACTTGTAAAGTGGCAATCTCCAATTAGACTGCTAAAAATAACCTCTAAATATCTTGGGTGACTGTAATGCATTTAATTTGTAGTGATGTTCTGTTGATGATACTATTAACTTGAGGAGTAGGGAAGCATGTTCCCAACACTCTTATTTAGCTATCCTGCAGGATAATAAAAGGCAGCTAGATTAGTATTTCTTTTTTCATTTGATAACAAAATGAGAATTGTTAACAACAACAGCCTCCGAAAAACTGTCAATGAACAATAACACTATAAATTACATTTAATGAAATTATGGTCCTTTTCTCGAACTCATTTCCATTTTCAAAGAAGCATGACATAATGCATCATGAGGCATCATCCTGAACGTGATAATTTCTGAAACCCAAAACTGAAAATTGATCCCTGCACTGCCATCTCGAAATTCTGATAAGTGCACACTGAACTCAAGGCACGAAACCTGAAATATATTGGTTATCTGTAATTACCTACCACAGTCTGTATACAGTGCATATCTCAGATTTTTGCATTCGACCAGAAAAGCACTCCCAAAGCAGGTTAATACACAACAGCTAAACTAGGTCAAGAGAAAATTATGCAACTGCACAAGTGGTGCCAGAAAGCCTATTGGTGGCTCTGACGACATTGTTAACCTGCTTGGGCAATTTCAACTTGGCACCGTTGTTTACCTTCTTTAAAAAAAAAAAAATGGAACCTAAGATTGTTCATTATAAAGTTACACAGAAGTATAGTTTCTAACTGTTGTCTTACATCCAATTTCTGCCTGTGGATTTTACATTTTCAGGAAGAATCCAATAGACCTTTAAAAGTGAACTCCAAGGAAAGGATTTATCTGGACATAAATGGCACACACATCAGCAAAATCGGCCTGACTAGCCTGATTTGCAAATCCTAGGCACAATACATTCGCCCAAATCCTTCGCTGTCCTGTAGCAACATGCTTTTAAATGCCATCTCTCCCAATTCCCTACGCTCCTCAAATGCTCATCTCATATTCACAAGAGAACTAACAAGCTGACCTACTTCCAGACACAGCTTCCTGGTTTCAGTTAAAATGCACAGCGGTACAGCAGTCCCCATCAGCGCAATAACTTTTCCCTCCATTTTACCGTATACTTTGCCTGACCTTCTCCTTTAATTACAACATTTTTCATAATAATCAAAATACAACATGCAACAATATCTAATTATAACTATATGTTTTTAAGATTTCAATGACCATTCTTGAAGGTAAGGTCATTGGTTTGCAATGTCAGGAAACCCATCTGTATTTTTTTATTCTTTCAACTTTTCTGTATTAGCATGATCTGAGAGACCTCGACAGTGAAATCCTCTGATAAATGGATACAACTGAAAACTAGGTGTCAGGTGAGAACTAGTTCACAGAACTGCTTGGTTCATTGTTCACCAAATCAGTGGTCAAAAATCATGACGAGGTATACTGATGTTATCGACTACTGTCTGTCATTTCAGATAAGAACTTAAAGGCTAATTTATGCTTCGGAGACAAAGTGTCGTACAACAAAGTGTCGGCCGACAGAACTTTGTTGCACGACGTTTTGCACTTATAGTTCAGCGACAGTGTGCATTGTTACTATAGCAACCAGACGCCAAGCCCAGCAGAGGTTTGTTTACATTCCGAGAAAAATGGCAGCGCCACTAACGTTTCTTTGTTGTTTCATGGTCTCGGTAGTCGGCACTTGATGCAGAATCGTAGATGTGAGGATATTTCCTCACCTCTTCGGCCAGCTTCTCCTCAAACCCGTCCATTTTGCTAGCTAGCTAGCTATGCAAAACCATCTTCATTCATAAAAACAAGTAGGTAGTACACTAGCAACGTCGACATGGCAACCTTTTTGCCTTCGTTTCAGCCATCCAATCACAGCTGTGACACTTATAACAGCGTCTGCAACCTTACAAAAATCAGCAGGTACACAACATCCGTCGCCGACCCTCTAAAAGTGTCAGCTTGACCTCAAAACTGTCGAAGTTGCATCATTTTTGTCCCTCAACATGTCGTGCGACACTTTGTCTCCGAAGCATAAATTAGCCTTAAGAGCATCTGCAAAAAGACTGTGATGAAATGATATGGCGAGAGCTGGCACTCTGAAACACGTCTTTGAAGGTGGAGAAAGAAGCTCTACCCAAACGCTCCATTACCGACCTCACCCATTTCCGCATCTACAGTGCAGCGCATAGAAAAATCAATAGCGCTACTTAGAGGAGAACATTTGGGAGCCCTCTCCTTGAACATGGATTGTGTTTGATCCCTATGTGCCATTGGCTACACAATCTCAGGTGAGTACAAAGAGACAGAGGAGGGAAAGGGGAGATTAGAAGAGAGCGAGAGAGAGGTGATGATGTTCCATTTCTTTCAGATAGACCCTTTTTCTCTTTTCCTTCAGATATTTTTGACAAAATTAATTAGTGCCAGTGAGCAAGAAGTGTCTGTGGATCTGCAGCCTGAGAGTGCAATTTGGATCTATCAGAGAATTTCTCCTGAGCCTGCATCTCTCCACTTCAGAGAGTGAAAACAGGAAAGAGAATGAGACGGGCGATACGTTTTTCTCACTTAGAGTGTTTGTCTTTCATTTTTCCTTTTCCTCAGAGGGAAAACTTTTATTAAACACAATTCTGAACCCCCCACAACTTCTCTCACATTACATCCATTAATTAGTCTTCAATAACGGTCTTTTACCTGTATTTTTGTCTGCAAATTATTTCCCAACTAAAGAACCAGCATTTTGTTTGCGGTCAGTAGCTAAAAGAAATCATTTGCATTTGATGTTAGATGCTGTGTGTGGTACTGTACTACCAGGCAAGTATCAATGACCATTTTACCTGAGGGTGTACAATGGATGTTGTGGTAACACTTTACTCAAAACCTTCGACATGAGGGTCATGCACATGACATAACTGCTGTCACAAGATGGCACAACAGATGATGTCAGCTTATGTCAAATGGCATCAAACTCTCATACTTTTATCAGTAAATCTTATGACAGTAACAACTGTTTTAACATTTACAGATGAACGTAATGCTAGATATTAATGAAATATTTTACTTTTTTCCCCAGTGAAATATTCCCATGATATTCATGCCATTTTGTTTTGCAGGTTCATCGAAATGTTGTATCGTTCTTATTTATTTTTAAATCAAGCCTCATTTTCAATCTACTAAAGCTTCACCACACAAGACTCACCGGGCTAAACGAGTGTTACTACATTTGAGTGTTTATTTTTTTTAAATGACAGGAATGCGCTTCTCTCAACTTCAGACACATGCACACACTCACACTGCTTTCCGGTTCTGCAAAGTGTCATGCTACTAATTAGAAGCGTAACCACCGAACACGGTAATCCTTTATTTTAAATTCAAGCTTGCGGGGGTTGTGTGCGAAAGAATGCATTATTTATCGCACAATAAGAAATATGTTGTTATCAAGCAAAACTATAATTAAGTAATTACACTCAGGGAACACTGTAATGCTGCTGAAAATTAGTGTGCATTGTTATGCATTGCTGCACACACAGAAAATATTGTCCACAGTTATCAATTAATGGTGTGTCTTGGTTGACTAAAGCTCAAGCTTTAACAACCCCACGCTTGCCCGTTAGAGAAAATGTAATTAATGCCTCCTCAGAGAATTTTAATGTTTTTTTTTTGCTACTAATTAACATGCAAGATGTTTGTATGTTAAACACAATTTTTGCAGTATTTCACAGCTCAAAGATAATAAAGCAAGCTGCTTAGTCTGCAATGCTAGCCATTTCAAATCTCATGCAATGCAAACTGTTCACACTGTGTTCATTTATTTTGCCCTACAAGCAAACACACAGTGGCCCACAAACACCCTGCCTGCCACAGGTTGCTGACACTCAGATTCAAATTTCGAAGTTGGCTCGAAATCGAAATTCTCGAAATCGATTGCCGTTTCTCTCGAAACCGGTGATTTTCTCGAAGTCTGAGGCTGGGTGGGGAGGAGCAACTTCCTTTCTCTGTGAGCTGATTGGCTGCAGCTGGTTTGATTTGGCTCACCTGTGGGTGATCAGCCACAAACCTTAAAAGCCTGGCTTTCTGGCTGCTCTGTTGGCTCAGAGTAGCCTTGCTTGTTGGAGGTTCAATAGAGGCGTCTGCTGCTGTTCTCAGTCTGGTAACTTGGTATGGGTATAGATTGACAGGTAAAAAGAGGAAGTTAAGAAAATGTGAAGTTTATAAAGACAAAAGTTCAAGTGTAGATAAAAGCAAAAAGATGAAACCAAGGTGATATGCAGTTTGCTTTATTTTTGAGAACATTGTCAGTTTTGACATGTTTGTCTTTTAGAATCCTTTCAAGTGGCAGCATAGTTTTATTTTAGTCCCCTGTAGGGCAACATAAACATTATAAATGGTGTATTCTCTGTATCCCAAGGGGAATGTAACACTAGCACTACAGATAAGTGGAAAATGATGGCTGGATCTCACTAGAATCAGGCCCTTAATCCAATGTGTAGCAGAACAGAAGCGAGACCAAGCCTCACGCTTTGATCCGAACGGACAGAAGCGTGCCCGATTTAGTGGTCCATTTCCCATCCCTCCCTCTGCTGCAGTCTAGTTCAAAGCTGTTCTGGCTCTGCTCAAGTGCTTCTTTTCATCAACTACTGGTCTCCTGAAGGGGTGGAGGGGAGAGGACTGAAACCCCCCCCCCCCCCCCCCCCCCAAAAAGATCTTGCTTCACCCCTCTTCCCCACCCCCCAAAAAAATCCCATCTGCCCCTGGGTGATGAGATTGAGCTGCAGTAATTCATGTTATCTCTATTGTATTTTAATGACTTTCAGAGTTTCTCCATATTTGGCTTGTTTTTAATAAACAAATATGGGTAAGGACACCATTGTACAAACTGAACATCTACTAATGAGAGAATATTCAGACTAAAGCAACAGTGGTATTTTTTCCACCCATCAAAAGGCAGTGCATTTAAACTGTAGATTACCCACTTCAAAATGTTTTTGGAGTGTTTACAAGCTGTTTTCCAGTCTAGGGAAAGGCTCCAGGCCATTCTGGTTAAAATTCTGGCTTGTTAACTTGCCGCATCCATTTAAATTGGACCATATCGATAACTCCAGCGATTCCTAAGAATGTGATGTCACTGAAGGTGCTCATTTGTGAGGAATGTCTAGATCAGCAGTCTCCAACCCTGGTGCTGGAGAGCTACAGGGTCTTCCATAGTGACTCTGCACTTCATGAATCAATTAGAGCAGTTGATTAGTTAACTCAACTCACCTGGTGTCTTGGGTCTCAATTAGGTGCTGATTTTTTAAGGTGAAAACAAAAACCAGCAGACCCTGTAGCTCTCCAGGACCAGGGTTGGAGACCGCTGGTCTAGATGCTAAAGTTGCTTGTTCTGAGTGGTGTCAATCTGCTCCAGGAAGTGAGGCCTCAACAAGCCCACAGATGCTGTACAGAGGATGGTGGAGTTCTGGCATAACTGGGTTCAGTAGATGCTGGTCAAGATTTAGCTTCCTAGCTGAAGTCTTTGTGACATCATAACCGAGCTGAGTTGTCTCTTCAGAGTGAGGGCGGTTATACCCTTATGGCTATGCATTGGTCTTCATGTACTGCTCAACTCTTTCACGCATACACTGTACACGATATATGCATGCAGATACACATGTAGGCCACACTTGCAAGGAAGCATCTGTATACCTGTGTGCGCACACACCTGCTGATGCATGGACAGTGCACGCAGATATGTGCACCGAGGAAGCGGAATCTTCAGGGCTCTACAAAGCAGTCTCTGAAGGAAGCTGTTCATGCTGCAGAATGTATGAGTCAGAGCAGTCTGGACCAGCTCTAAGGCTCAGGCCAGATATTAATGCTTGAATGCACTGTGAGAACATTATGATTATACTTGGAGCTCATTGTGCAGTGATCCTCAGACACCTGGGTTTACGTGCCTCCCTAGAGACTGGGGACTTTCACTTACCTGATGCACCCATTCAATCCTGAACCTAACTACAGGTAAAGGTCTGGTAAAAGGTTAGCTATCACTGTACAGTAATGGATATCTTGCATTTTGCATTTATGAGCTTTTACCTCAAATTACCTCAAGGCACTTCAGTGAAGTGGGGGGAAATGTTGCTCAACCACTAATGTGCGTGGCAGCCATTTTGTGCCAGGACACACTCTATATGCTAGTTTAGCTGGGGGATGGAGGTGATATTGAGCAGAGAAGTGAGAGCTGTCAGCCTGTTTATCAGATCATCACCTGCAGTGAAGTACCAGAGACTCTAGTGCTTCCTCAGCCCCTGCAGTGTCAGGTACAGACCAATCGATCGGTCTTCCACACCCTCATTCAGGGTGTACTGTCACTGCAGTCACCCAAAACATATGTTAAAGAACTACAGGATTTTGCTCTTATGGTTGCAGTTTCCATAAGACACAACTTACTGTATCTAAAAGGTAAATTCTACTAAACGATAAGAAAACGACCCTTTCTTTGAAAACACTGCAGCTTGTTTCAGAGATTACCTTGTCTGTTCCCCAGCCACACCACCATTTTAGTGAGAGGAGCCTCCCTCAGTCATGGCTAGCTGGATTTGGTCCTACGCCTGAACCACAGGTTGCCTGGAAATGGTGAAACCTGAGTGGGTACAGCAGACTGCCAGAGAGGCCTGAGTTGTTCCAGTTGGGTAGTAAAATTAACACCAACAATCCCATTCATTTCTTCAGTACCGCTCTCCCATGGAGCTGGTGAAAATAACACCAACCCCATTCCCTCCAGAGCTGAACATAAAGCTTTATTTAACCATAACCAGGAGGTTGCATGACAAATATTTTTGAAGGGAGACCTGGCCAAAGTAGCCACCCTAAAATACTGTAAAGTTTGAGTTAGAACTTTTCTGTAGGTCACAACGGCTCCCTACATTAAAAAACAATGACATTTCACAGCACTCCGAACAATCAAGTCCCTGAATCAAGATTGAACAACTCGGGAAGATTAAAAGCACTGCAATCAGTGAAGAGATCAGTGATGAGAAGGCAGTTTATCAGGCATTGATTGATAAATGAGTGCAGTTTCCTAAAATCGGGGACCAGCCCAGCATTCACTGAACACAGCAGTGGCGCAGCTAAAACAAGCCTGATCTACATTTACCAGCATAAGGCTCCTCCAAGCCCACAGTTTATACCCAGAGACAGAATGCAGAACTACAAACACTCAAACACTGGCATAGAAAAAACATTCCACACTGCAAAGGACTGATTTTCTTTTTTTCTCCCTTTTCGTTTGAACTCTGCTGCTTGGTGTTTTTTTTAAAGTACATTCATGTTCTTTTGGAGTCTGTGCACTAATGTTCTTTTGGAGTGCATGAGCACATTCTTTTTGAACAGTTCATTTAATATACCCAGTGAGGTTTTTAAGCCCATATGGGTAGTTCACCACCCCTACATACTTTTTTTTTATATACCGTTGTTATTGCACAGCTTATGTTTGTGTGAATACAACAAAGTGATTTAAATCTCTCTGATTTCTGTTTGTGACGATCCCTTGGGCCCCTTAATGAAAGCTCCCAGAGACACAAAGCATCCAGAAGTCGACCACAACAGATACCGTATGAAAAAGTTTGTAGTCGCACAGGAAATGCTGAGAGACAGGAGATGGGGGGAGAAACGGAGCAAACGATAGTGACAGAGCAGTTTGCTTGTTAACTCGCAACCTATTCCTCCTACTGTGGGGATGTGGGCTACATCTGTTTATCCCGCTAAGCCTCTGGGTTTAATGTAACTGCCACACTGACACCCAGTATAAATCCAGCAGTCTCCAAAGCCTCAGAAATGCAGTTATAGAAAAGGTATAATCCCTCATAGTCTCTTGCGCCTTCTGGGCTCTCACAGGTATGAATGCAGTCACATTCTATTACACTCAAGGGTTAGTTCTATACATGTCTGTTGTAGTCATGTGACTACGTCCACCCCTACCCACTGAGTGTCCCAGCTCTGCAGTCGCCTCCCAGACGACACACAGGCTGTAATACTTCTTGGGAGGCACAGTGCGACAGCAACAGCTATCGCAAATGAATCCGTCAAAGCAAACTTTGGTTTGGGGAGGTCTACATGGCCTGTTTGAAGTAAGTCGGGCCTCTGTTTACCTGGTCACTGCAATCTATTTCCCTTTGTGGGGGGAAAACTCTACGGCAGGGGTACTTAAATCTTGCTGCTGGCTTTCATTCCTCAGCCTCTATTCAGGGACCAGTTTGAACCTGATGCACCCGGTGAGTTTAATCTTGGGACAATCAGTGACATTATTGGACTATGGACTACCACACAAGAGAACTATCAGTTCTAATGACCTTGAGGGCAAGGTTTCATTTCCCTGACCTACATGGCAGAGAGCCCTGAAGACTTTTTTTTTTTTTTTTTTTGTAAATAAGTGAAGACCATTAAAATTCAAAGTAAATATTCCAGTATTTTCTGGGGACAAAACCAGCTTAGTCACTGCTTTAGAAAAGTAAAATGTAAACGATGAGACTGCCGCTGGGGGCTGCTGCTGTCTTGTGGCCTGTGAAATTGCTTATCGGTGACTGATTAAGAAAACCGAACTGCTCTGGTTCTCACTCCTGCGAAAGGAAAGATCAGATCGGTAACGGCTGTGAAGGGGAAGCTCAGAGGTTTGCCAGCAGGGTAACTTATTCCTTAAAATGCCTAATCCTTTCTAGTCCCAAATGATGACCACCAGAACTGCTCACGGGTATCACACAAAGAAATGGAATCCGTTCCTGAGTGAACAAAGCCATTGAAACAAGAAATATAACCCATAAATGTATAATCTGGTTGCAGGAACCAGCTACTTTTGAGACTCATATGAGACTTAGGCAGCTTACTGTGCTTATAATATGTTATTTAAAATGGAACCAGATCAAACTGCATTAAAATTGACCATGTTCATCTAAATCTCAAATGGCAGTAATTTCCAATCCCACTGAATCTAGATGAGTCGGGTGGGCTAGTCCACCTTGACATGCGGGGGGATGCTGGGATGCTGAAGGGAGGGGTCTGGTGCAAACAGATTGAGATGAGTTTATCCCTCAGCCACAACTCCCCCTGTCCTTCCTTCTCCTCTGGGAACTCTTAGAGGTTAAACCTAACCAGAGGTTAAAGGTCACAAGACTATTCTTGGCAGGTGGAATGTCCTTGCCTTCAATGAATGTGTCAAATTTCTGTGAAAACGTTAATTTATCATGCAGTAATTTTAAGTGCTACATCATGCATTTGACAACTCTGACTGGGATTTTAAAAAAGCATTCATGACCATTTACTGTAGAAACCTCCATGTACTTTTGCCTCAATGCTGAGCATCAAGTGAGAATGGGTGGAATCGGGTATGTGCTAAACTGCACTCTGACCCAGGAGTGCAGTACAAAGACTAGCCAGCAGGGGGTACTGAGTGCATCTGTCCCCTAACAAAGCATGGCATCATAGACTGAGACAGTGAGGGGAAGGTATAAGGTCATGTGACTGAGTACAAGAAAATACTACTGTAGCTGCAGCGGTGATGCGTAGGTTATATTATAAGAAGCATCATTATCAATTGTCCTGTAAATGCACCTTGCGAACCCCCTCCAATCACGGGATTGAAAAATCAATAAGACGTCCCAACAGGCGTGACATCATGGTGCAGAGCAGTGGGATTTACTCTCTCTGGTGAAGAGCAGCCAGATCATGCTGCATTTGTTTTTCCTTAAAAAATAAGCATATTGATCTGGACTGCAACAGTACAGTGATTTCCTATCATGCAATCTAATGAAATCGCCTCTCTAAATGCATAATTAACACCACATCTCCACTGCATTACACAGAATTCAAAGCTGAACTGGGAGAGTCCACACCTTTGGATGATGGTTCAAGGCGAGCATGGCGCCCAAAACAAAGCAGTTTTTAATTTTAAAGAAGAAATTAATGAAATGCCCAGTTCTCGCACTTCCCTGAAATGGAGGGACTTCCTCTTGCTGTCCCAATTGGTGCAGAGAACGCCATGCCATCCTAGGCTAAAACGGTGTGTAAATTGTGAGCACGTTGCCCTGGCTAACATGCTGTATAAACTGCAGTTGGTGCCTAGTCAGCAACAGACAAGGGAGGCTGAGAAACCAGTTTTTTTTTTTTTTTTTTTTTTTAAATTCAAAAGAAAATCCGTCTTTCACAATCAAATTTGAATGCAACCAATCTTTGTGGACCTTGCCGTGTTTTCAATTAGACCAAAGAGATTTAAAAAGCAAATCTGCTGGTGAGTGATTCTCATTAATTAGCGAGCTTGATAATCACAGAAAATGAGCAAAAACACTGGGAACAATTCATCTGTTTTTTAAGGATCCTCTGCCTCTCTTGCGTGTGACACCCATGCACAGCCTGGATATAAAAATGAAGCAAAACCTGCATATAAAGTCCCTGCTTCTGCACAGAAATGCAGCACAGTGCAGTATCGCACAGTGAGAAGCACGCTTACCCAGCCAGCAGTGTCAGGGCTGCCACAGCGATGCTGTCATTTCCTTCCCCTTTGTTTCTATGGCGATCTTTCTGCCTCATTCAACCTGCTCCCGCTGCTGAGAAGCAGTATTTCAGCCTGTTCATGACAAGCCATAAATTTGGAGAATGAGAGACGAAGCCACACCCCCCCCCCCCCACCCCCAAACCGGGCCTCTAACCAGACCTCCATGTCCCCGCCCCCTCCTTATCAGTTAACGAAGCGGCGCATGTGTGCGTGATCGCGTGTGTGCGTGCTCTCCAGTGAGTTCACCCCCATCCCCTCTGCCCCCCCCTGCTGACACACTGCAACACTGATAAGGCCTGCAATCACTGCACATCAGTCCAGCTCTGGGCCCCCAAGCTGAGATCTTCATGAATAATTAAACTGGTCTGGCTGGCTCAGCCCGCTCATTGGCTGCTTTGTCTCAGATGGGACTCTGGGGTTAGTTCCCTTCCATACAGACGGTTACAGTAGCCAGTGCGCCACTCTGTCTTCAAACAGACACACAAAACGTCCATTAAGTTATTCAACCCCTTTATGATCGAGCTCTCGTCTCTGTCCCTGTCGCACACGTACACATGTACAATGAATATAAATGCAGGTACTTGTATGGGTCACAAGTGCACTGCAAATCCATTTTACAGGCTCATCCACCAAACAGAATTACTAATATACAGATGTGAATTACACCAATGGCAAGCTTGTTCTGAGCAGAGCAAAGTACAATTCTGCTTATTTGCATAGGCTTCCAGGACTAAATGTGAATTTTCTAAAATTATAATTAACATTTCGGCCTGTGTGCCATACGTTGGTATGCCCATATGTAATTCTCATACCACCATACTAATGGTCTTTCAGTCTGCTTTCATATTGGACGTACTGAGTAGGATGTGATACATTTGGTAGTACATGGCATGGTTTTTCACATTCTCAGATTTAGTCCTTTTATCAAGTACTTTGTTTTCCTCAGTTGGAACAGCCTCCTGTATCATCTTCTGATGAAACACAATTATCCTTGATCTTTGAAATCAAGCCCTACGCTGTCTACAAAAATTTGCCCTTAAAGGACTTTCATGCAGAAGATGAGTAAGCATCTGTAGCTTTTGATGTGATGGTGTTCTCTCACCCAGAGCTTTGATGCCTGAAGCTTGCTAAACCAAGCGTGCCATCATTTACACATTTGCTAATTGGACGGCTCAAAATAGCGGCTGATTAGAAATCAGGTGACTTTTTGTTCTTTTTGTGCCTAATTGCCTGTCACTTGCACAGTGCTGTACCTGTAATTAGAGAAGAGGAGGAGGGTGCACAACGTGTGTGCGTGTCTGTGTGCGAGAGAGGTGATGGCTGGAGAATACCCATCCTAATCCAGACTCGCGGCTCTCCTAAAAATAGACCCGCGTGCAGCGTCGTGGTATTTTTACACTCGACATTCTTCTATTCTGGAGCATCTCTTAACATTCTTTCCTCTTGGCTTATCTTCCGCATGCATGTTCAGATGCCACTTTTTTTTTTTTTACCCTCCATTGTCCTCTGCAGTTATTTTCCACCTGAATGTAAAGGGTTAATTGGGCTGCTGTGTCTTGAGGGTGGGTGATTCTCAGCCAATAGCGCTGCAGTATTTACCTCACGCTGCTCCCGGTCTGTGATTGGCCAGACCTCAAGACCTGTCGTGTCAGAGCCCTGAGGACTGTATCCGATTTCACACAGCTTCACCCTCTCCAGGAGCCGACACGCGAGCGCAGTTTCGTTTCTGTGTCCGTACATCTCTCAGCCAGGGCAATGCGCAGAACTTACATTTTGGCATTTTACTTTCGCACAGATGGAATGTTCCGGGAGCAAATCGGACGCAGTACCGCATAAGACCGCTATCTCAGCAAGGGTTCTGAGGTTCTGACTGTTCGCACAGCTGTCTTGTATATAGTCTAAAACAGTGTACCTCTGTGTACAAGGGCATTGTACAGCCACTTCCCAGCATGCACCACTGCAGGCGAAGGTCGGTAAGCTCATACTGTGCCAAAGCCACCCCTATCCTGGTGATGTCATTCCAGTCTGTTAGACACATCAGCACCATCTGACACCCAGCGGTGTCTGTTTTGAGCCATTTGAAAAGGCAAACTGCATCCTCCACTCAGCAGATATGAGCCTGTCCTCCACGTGCACACACACACACACACACACACACACTTGCACATTCAAAATCAAACTTGCACATCATGAGCCATCAATCCAAAATCCTCACCAGTTCTCTTCAGTTGTAGAACACAACTGGGAATACTGACACAAAATACCAGAACTAATGTATTTAATTTTGCATGTGGTACTTACACTGAGATAATATAAACATTTCCTCAAAACATGAGAATGTACATATAGTACATTCTAACAGGATGGCTTTACCAAGACAAGCCCATTGTGATTCAATCCATTCAGATGTAGGATCACCACCCTATGCCTGTGTGGATGGTCGGTAACAATGGCGTGAGTTCAGAAAAATGCTGGTGTGGCAGGTTTCTGCTGTCTGATTTGTTGCTCCTGATTTGAAGAGTGACATTCAGCCCTTCAGGACGGTCCTGTCTCTCTCCACCAAGGCACAAAGCTTATACAAAACTGTTCCATTCCCGCATACACACACCTGCTGGTGTCAAAAGCAGGTGTGTGAGGAGCTGAAGGAAAGGCTACCTTGTAAGAAGCATTGAGGTCTTAACCCTGTGGAAGCAGTTGTCCCTTGAAAAAACATGCAACTTCCCAATATACTTGAATAACCTTCAGTAGTATGTACCCCCTGTCTCAGATGTTTTTAATTCATTCTGTCTGACCAGCTTTGTCACAGCACCTGTAATATTTCAGCGTGATCAATTCTGATTCAATGCTAAGCACTTTGAATCTTATGCACGGATTGTACAATAGAAGTTTGAGTGCAGTTTTGCAACAGTGTTTTTCATACAGCTGCTCACCCACACGCTCTCCTGCACCCCAGCTGCTCTGGGTATAAGCATCACACCTGGACAGCCTGAATCCTGCTTTGAACTGACACAGAAATGCCACCATTTAAATATGGAGGCAGTGTGGAGAATGCAGAAAGTACATCCCCTCCCCTCCCCCTCAATATACCGCACATGGAGGTGTAAGCCACATACAGCCAAGCTTAATTTTGATGGTCAAATGCATAATGACTCCCAAGGCTGAATATTCGAACAATCTGATCTCCCACCCCAAGCGTTGTGTGAAATCCTTGTTCTGCATAAATTACTCACTGCAAATGGATTGGCATCCAATCGCACCTTCCAGCAGGAAGATGAATAATGTACATGATTTATGCACTGGCTCTCCTTCATACATGCTGATGAAAGAATAAAACGCTGCCTTCAATATTTACTCATTTACACAAATCTGAAGACTGGTCCCTGTAATCAATTGATGCCATGGTTGAATTGTTGTAATTTGATATTTGATATGATCCCTATTAGGCAGCAAGCGCACAACTGTAAATCAAACCCCAGGCTTGGATGTTGCACACATTACAAACTGCCAACATGTTCTAGCAAATGAGCTTTCCTCAGGGTTTTTACCTTGGATGTTCGAGAAGAGCTTCTTCATATTTGTCCCCTTATCTAAACCTTCCAACACCAGATTAATCTGCTTCTCTCCTACAGCATTTTAAATGATGAGAAATTAGCCTCTTAAAGGAACTAAACTGACACAGCCACAGGCATTTCAGGTGACGACAGGTTGAGGGGGAAAACTGCAGCCTGTGTGTGCCACTCTGTGTCTGAGCTGCTTTTAGAGTCTCCCTATCTGTACCACTCTACAAACCTCACTCAGCTGATCCAATGTGATGGATCACTGCGACTGCCAGTAATTGGAAGGAAAAGGTTTTGTTGCACGATGAGGTGTTGAGAATGAATGTCAGTAGACGACGAGAGCCAGGGATGTTGGGACTGCCCAGAATTACACTAATGTAAGAAAACCGGATGGCCCCCACTTCAATTTGGACTAATGTCAGTAACATTTTTCAAAATAATTATGGGTGATTTGTATTTTCAGTGAGCTGAACAGGAGGTTTGGGGGAAAAAAAAAAAAGCCGAATTTGTTGCTGATGGGAGTCATTTACACACAATTCAGTTGTTGTTTTTGTCTCCCAGCTCCACATTCAGTACAATTTTTCAAAATGTGCTTTACATTTTACCAGATGTATTGCAGCAGGAAAATATTTGGAGGGGTCAGTGTGCATCTGTTTGTCTCGGCTACTACTCCGCGTTTTCAGAAGCGTATCTCTGGTTCATTTTGTTTTAGCTTCATTACTGTCTTTGCCAAGACGAAGTCTCTTGACTTCCTGGCTCTCACAGAAACCTGGATCACTCTTGATAACACCGCCACTCCAGCTGCACTGTCTGCGGGGATACTCCTTCTCGCACACCCCCAGGGCCTCTGGCCGAGGCGGGGGCACTGGTTTGCTCATTTCCCTGTCCTGTAACTAACTCCCTATGAAAGGTCAAGATAAGGAAGCTAAACCCAATATGCAAATTATGAACTTCCCAATCAGAAACTAAAGGATTAAATTGCCAAAACTAATATTGCTGTAGTGTCATACTTAACCAAATCTATTTCCATTGTACACAATTTGAAACAGAAATGAGTGGACTTTGCCCCTTTGCTATTAAGGAAGTGATCTTCCATCACTGCCTCCTCTCTTGAGGAACCTGCATCCTACAGGAAGTAAAAACAGGAAGACCTGATCTGCTGAGTGCAGCGGTTGACCTAAAAACCTCCAGAGGCATTACCATAGGGCAATATGCACTTCTGTACTACAGATTAGTCTATTTTGTCACCCAAATGAGTCCCAAATGGTCCCAACTGCTGTGTGTAATGTTTTGAGCCCAGACTTGGTACTGACCCCAACTGGACCGTAGGCTACCATGAAGATCTCACCAAAGTACAATGTGATGGCAGTTGGGTTAATTCTGGAAATGGGTCTTCTGTGACTAAAGATCAGGGCTTTGCCTGCTACACTTAATATCCATGACTAAGCCACTTGCATATTTTGTGTAAATGACTCATTTTAAATTCAAAGCATAACACCATGAGGAACCCTTGTTCTGCTTTCCTCTTATTGATGGCGCAGATCACAATGTTGTGACCTCTCTTGCAGTAAAATGGATCAGCGAGATGTGTGGTGCAGTCCATATCCCTCTGAAGTTGAGTTTGATCCTCAACCATGCTTTCTTCATTGTGGTCCAATCTCTTTTTAATCTAAAAGTCCTTAAATTACATATAAAAATGGTTAGAATATAGAAACTAATCTCTCAAAAGGCTAATGTTTGAGATCAAGATAATGAGAATTTAAGGGTAATATCAGACAACAGCTACAAACTCACATTAAGACCTGAGAGACAGCCAATTCCATTCCACTTGGTAGCGGTTCAAAGCCTCAGGCTCCATCCTGTTGTCGCCACCCACAAAGCCTTTGCCAATCCGATGCCCTGAAAAGCCATAGTCTCCACCCACAAAGCATTGACCAATCTGGTGTCCTGAAACTTGTCCCAGCTCTTCCTCAGGCAAAATCTCCCATGTGCAGTGCAGCGTAGCACGAGCCTTCGGTGCCACTGTTCGATTGGACAATTGCAAGGGTAAAGGTCAAGTCCAAGGCTGAACCCTCCTGTCAAGCTTGCAGGGCTCACCTAACTGCCAGTTGGGACAGTGACGAAAGCAGCAGATTTAAATGTTTTTGGGGGAAGTAACGGAGCCCCAGAAAGTGCTGCCTTGACTGCACATGCTCTGCTCCATCTCTAGACGTCTGCAGAGAAGCTGGTTCAAGCACCCTCCCCCACCGCCCTCACCCCACTTCATTGGCTGGTAAATTACATTTTTTGATTTTTGATGCACTACCAGGGATTTTTTTTTTGGCTTGATTCTCCACCTTCAGTGTGGAGGACTAACGGCTCAATGAATGATTTGTCAAAATATCTGACCCACTCGTCTATTGGCACAACAGAATGGTGGACCCCCTTGCTCTTCAAGGCAGTCAACCGAATGTGCTTCACAACAAAAGGTCAAGCGGGCCTTAATCCTGGCGTGCAGCGCAGCGGGGTTGGCCTTTGAGATGCAGCACTTGGGCTGGTGCTAGCACCAAAGCAAATGGTGCCGATTTACTAGAGGCAGAGCAAGCCCATTCAGGGCAAGCCCATTCAATATGCTGAGGTAAAATAACTGTCCGTTATAAATTATGGTCACAGGAATTGCATCCAGTAGGGATTCCAGAGGTCCAGTTGAGCCTACTGGACGAATTTGCCGGTGGCCTCCTGTGTTTCTTATTCCATGCCCAATGAGTGTATCTGAAAATGCTGAAAATGGAGGCAGTACTATTGGCACAGGTCATTTTAAATCAATTGTTCATAGGACTCTTAGGACTCTGACGTGTCCTTGTTGGGAGTTTTTTTTTTTTTTTGTAAGGGGGCTGTTGTGTGGGGTGCATTAATTGGCTTTGTACAAGTGTTACATGCTTCTTTACTGCTGTGTGTGTGTCTGTCTCTTTGGTACTAAACTTTTTTGCTGCATTTTATGACTGCAGTTTTGGCCAGGTCTCCCTTAAAGGATTTAACCTGATAATATCCTGGTGAAATATAAAGGTTAAATGAATGAATAAAGCCTGGTGGCATAATTAAAACACCTTTTATGTTGGCCCATTTTCAGTTCTACTGATGGTACACCAGAGACTCGATGGTTCTTGTTGGACAAATTAATTTGCACAAGTCCACATTTACACGTTATGCTACGTAAATAGACTCCCTTGAGGCCAGTTTGCACTTATTAGTGTTACCAACATGCTAGGTTTGTAGCCTGTGGAATAATTTCAGCGGCTATTCATTTAACCCAACTATCTAATTTGATACTATATAGTTTAATGTAAACTGCTTTCACATTTATGATAGTCTGTCGCTATACCATTCCATTCCTGTTATTTACATGTAATATCTAACTATGGTTCACTGCTCTTGCAAAGAATTGTGGGCACTCTCATTAAGTACAATTTATGGGGCTAAACTGAAGTGGCGGCCAGCTGATAAAATGGGGGCATGAGTGAAGCTTAAGTTACTCTGTACTTAAAGTGGCTGTCACGAAAATTGTACTTCTTGGTTCCTCGTTTGCTTAAAATAAATACATCCAAGTAAACTGTCTTAGAAACTGAAATAAAGGAAGTGTAGAAATGAAACATGGTAGGACTCAGATTTTGGCTGAAATTAGACCAGGACAGGACCATGTTTTTCAGAAGCCTATATATGTGATCCGGACATTGACGCAACGACCGTAGCCTTCTGTAGTTCGCTTGAACTAATTTCACCAATATTACCAAAACAATGACTGTTTTCCTAGTCGTGGTATAAAACCTACGTCGAACAGACACGGTCGCTCCAAGCACGATGAATGACAGCGAATCACCGCGCTCGCTATTACACAACACCTACACACCCCGCAAGTGGCGCAACGAGATGGGAGCG
Source organism: Anguilla anguilla (assembly GCF_013347855.1). Taxonomy (NCBI): domain Eukaryota; kingdom Metazoa; phylum Chordata; class Actinopteri; order Anguilliformes; family Anguillidae; genus Anguilla; species Anguilla anguilla. The sequence continues at coordinate 33,914,701 of NC_049212.1, forward strand.
TTTTTCCAACCATACTGAGAAGCCATGTGTACCCTGTAGCGAAAGGACTTGTACTGGCAGCTTGCGATGTCAAGGGTTGGAAGCGAGCGCGGCTGGTCTTACATGTGGCTTCTATAGATGGCGGATATTAACTAAATTAAACTGCGTCGTATCACAAAAAGACTCCGTAGCCTATTTATCGATACAGAAATCTACATTACGAGTACAAACGCACGCACGTATATGCGCAAACACACGTCGTCAATATTCAACAGCTCATGCAAATAAATAAAAAAATAAAATAAAAGAAAGGCCATATATTTTTATATAAATGGACAATGGTGCATAGGCTAGATATAAAACCCAGAGAACTCAAAACAGATTTTAAATAATTTGAGATATTCGACGGCAAATCCAGGAATTGGCTAATTTTTCTTTTCAAAGCACTGCGAGCAGAGACCATAACATGCCAAATCGCTAATAGAGAAACTAAATGACATTGTATTGGTAACCTTCCATTGAAATAATAAATTAAATGTAACGCGAAGTTCTGTTTAATTGTGGAGCGCTGCTAGTCGCCCCCCGTACAAGAATACCTGTTCTGAAACAAACAAAATGCACCATTGTACACGTCCTGACAACAAACAGAACGTGCGATTTTATTGACACCCATCCAATACCAGCTCCCTCAGAATCTAGTCATTCGCCAGATATGCGTAACGTATGCAAGTATAATCACGCCAGTGTGCTAGGGAATGTTTTTAGATGGTATCTCCATCCGTATACAGTCTAGCGACACAAAGAATCAAATCACCATTAACACCGTTATTCCGCATTATCTAATGTCAATATCGCGTATCTTACCTTGTTTATTAATTCCGCATTACAGTGTCGAGGCCGTGGGGGGGAAAAGCTTGTACGTCTTATTTCCCACCTTGTACGCTGAAAGGTACCAAACGCTCCGCAGCATCACAAGGAAGGGGGAGGGGGTAGGGGCAAACAAACCCCTCGCACGGTACGGAAAGCGGTCGCCGTTCCTTTGCGCTTTGAGTCCGCTTGCTTTCCAGTTTAGGCCATTTTAAAATCAGGACTGCCCCCTATCGGCTGCTTCGTGGAACTCTACCTGTGTACAGGTAGCCCAGGCGCACGTGGCCTCGCAGCCAGATCGTAAACACCCCAGAGAAAACGTTATCGAGGGCTTTATTTCTGTATTACGGTCAGTTTTTAACCCCAATGCTACTACTGTTCAGTCACTCGGGATAAAAAGGAGTCCCGAACGACAAATCCCACTGTACCCACGGCGGGACTAGGGAAATTCTCTTGTGACCGTAGTTTGCTGATCACACAGCTGAGGCCAAACGATCAACTTAAATCGTGACTCAACTGAGACCCCATTTTCGCAGTAATGAAAAATTGAAATAAAGATTAACTGGTGTACTAGTGTTCAGATATTTGTCAGTGTTGTGCAGGCTATGTCCAGCATGGTGCTTGGACACATGGGTTGTCTTTTTTTTTTGTTGTTGTAACATTTCGCTTCAACAGTGGATACAACAAGTGTTATGCAAATTATGGGAAAATTAACAATTTATTTCAAATTTTGACAAGCATTTATTAACAGCAGCAAATGCAGGACCCAGCAGTAAATGTTTTCAATTAAATTAATAAAACCACTTCAAGGGAAAATGTCCACACAAAGGCACACGTACATGATACATTTCACATGGTCTGGGGGGTGGGGCGGGGGGGGGGAACAAACATATGCACAAACTGGGAAGACTACATACTGTATTTCAGATGAAATGCGTGACCTTCCAAAAGTGGGTGTGTACACACGTGTACTAACTTGCACCGCACTGATGGGCCGAATGCACATAGCAGACATTCCTGTAACGAAAGTAAAACGTAACGCACACAGATCGGATTTTTGGAGCCAAGGAGCCGCCTGAAGTTGTAGGGCCTGTGGTTTTAGGGGCCTTGGCACAATGATTTAAATCCACATTTTTACTGTAAAAAGCAAACGCAGTTTACAGTGAATGTAGATCTGATCTCCCAAGGTCCCAATAATACTCACACACAGGTTAAATGGCCCTGTAGAGATGTTAACGCAGGCTTAGCTGCAGAAAGCTTGACTCATCCCTTGGTTATGCACTTGCACGCAATCTAGTGGTACTGTTAACACACCTCTCCAGAGTAACAGCATTTTGGAAGCAGTGTGAACATCAACTCAATTCCCCCAAACCCCGTCAAGAACAGAAAGCAAGTAGGAGAGTGGCAAAAATGGACAGAAAAATCACATGGACAAAGACAAGTACCTGTTAACTTCTTCTGCCACAAAAATATATTGTGCTCATTTGGTACATTCAAGGCACAGCTAAAATTGGATACACACACAAAGATCCCGACAAGCAGACTTGTCTTACTGTACCCAGGTGAACGTAATGACACTGCATACTTCGAACAGACCTCTTTAGAAAATGCAGTTGGCGCAAAGCCTTGAATTAGTGCAACGAGCAAAGCCTTTGCTAGCCCCAGGCTTCAGTCCCATACAAGGAAGGCAACGATTTCACGTTTCATACCGAAAGAAATACTTCTGCACACCAAATAAAGTAACAGCACTTAGCCACACGCCCTTCAAGAGACAGACAACAACTGTAGCTACACACCATCGATCTGAGATCCTGACCCCACTGCACAAGATTTCTGTGCAAAGTATATGCACAAACCACGGCTCTTTAAAATAGGATCTGCAATTCAATAATTTATCATAAAAATATACAGATTATTATTTACAACAAGACTGTACAAAGCATTGTACATTTATACAATGAAAAACACTAAATATTTCATGGCACATGAAATGCATTCAATTCTCCCTACGGATCTAGTGAAAAGCTCACTAGCACACGAGCATGCCCATTTTGGTAACTTCATTTCACACGCCACTTTGGATTTTTTGTATATGGCACAGATGTACAAAACTGAATTAAAAGGCTTAATTTTAGGATTTTAAAATTGTGGAGTTGTGAATTTACTGTCAAATCCACTTCAGTGTCCCCCCAGTTCAATGTAGTGAAGGACCAAAAAAAAATTTTTTTTAATTTTTTTTAAAAAGCAGCCAACTCCCATCTGAAAGCATACGCAAGGACAGAGAGACAGTATCTGGAGCTGCTGCGCATTCCCTCGTCACTGATTATAAATTTATAATCATATTTAGAGAGAAATGTAAAAATGTGGTAATGCTGGAGGAACAAAAGAAGTATAGAATACAAGAAATTTCATAGTAATGTGCGAGACCTACGCTTATATTAAACTCCCTTTTTAAAATGAAAAGCTTGTACGTCTTATTTCCCACCTTGTACGCTGAAAGGTACCAAACGCTCCGCAGCATCATAAGGAAGGGGGAGGGGGTAGGGGCAAACAAACCCCTCGCACGGTACGGAAAGCGGTCCCCGTTCCTTTGCGCTTCGAGTCTGCTTGCTTTCCAGTTTAGGCCATTTTAAAATCAGGACTGCCCCCTATCGGCTGCTTCGTGGAACTCTACCTGTGTACAGGTAGCACAGGCGCACGTGGCCTCGCAGCCTGATCGTAAACACCCCAGAGAAAACGTTGTCGAGGCCTTTATTTCTGTATTACGGTCAGTTTTTAACCCCAATGCTACAACTGTTCAGTCACTTGGGATAAAAAGGAGTCCCGAACGACAAATCCCACTGTACCCACGGCGGGACTAGGGAAATTCTCTTGTGACCGTAGTTTGCTGATCACATAGCTGAGGCCAAACGATCAACTTAAATCGTGACTCAACTGAGACCCCCCTTTTCGCAGTAATGAAAAATTGAAATAAAGATTAACTGGTGTACTAGTGTTCAGATATTTGTCAGTGTTATTCAGGCTGTAAAATGTAAAAATGTGGTAATGCTGGAGGAACAAAAGAAGTATAGAATACAAGAAATTTCATAGTAATGTGCGAGACCTACGCTTATATTAAACTCCCTTTTTAAAATGAGAAGAACTTTATACCACTTGTTACCATTTAAAGAAAAAAATAAAAATGAATGATGAAATCAACCGGCAAGAGACCCCAGGAAAAGTCTTTAAAGCTGATGACCCCTGGCACGCAAGGTCACCTCTCGCACTTCCATCATCTGGATGTAGAATGTCAAGCACCTGAAGGTTAACATTACACTGAATGAGAACTTCACCATTACATTTAAACATACATCTTCAGAGATGAGAGGCTGTACCGGCACTTAGCATTGCTGCCCACTGATTTCATCAACAATATTCGGAGGTGGAAAGTTCAGGAGTCAGAAGGTAAAAAAATTGTAGCCGTAGAAGCTGTAGCGTTTCTTCCATCCATGAACTCAGCCAGCTGATTTCAGCAATTAGTTCCACCGCCTGGCTAAAGAATTGTGCCAATTAAAAATCCAGGTGATTGGACTTTCTGAACGTGGATTTTCCACCCCTAACAATATTGACCTGATATCCAAGACCAACTTGGACTGTTTGAACTGTTGTCCCCGGCGAAAGTCAGTGCAGATGACGAACGCACATCTGCGGTACTGTAGGACGACCGGCCGCAAAGCCGAAAGCCAGCGATCTGACAGGCGGAACACCCGAAGCCGCAGAGCGCTAACTTACAAACCCAGCATTTGGGAAGCACTTCAAAACACGGGTGGACAGCGCTTACATTGGATGCTTGCGTAAAACAAACAAAAGTTCGATTTTTGCCGTTGTACGTGGCATCCACTGACCAAAATGCATTTTCTTTGGTTTTCACAACTTCTGAAATAAATGATCAACATAAGGAAAAACTTTTGATGTTACGAGAGTGTACAGGCAAGGTAGTGGCCACCAGTTCCTGAAGAGCCCGCTTTGGCAGGTAGGTTGAAGGTTCGTTGTGGCCCACAATTCAAGTTCACTTGGGCAAGGTCCCTTTTTGATTTGCACAATATTTTAAACCGTCTTACGAGTGGAAATTTAAAAGGCCAGACATCTGGGGGGGGGGGGGGTGTCGTCCCTTCGCCCCAGATTCTTAAGGGGCGCACTATTCCTCTTCTCTGGCCTCCACGCCGTTGCTAAGGAAGGCCTCTTTTTCAGGAAGCGTGGCCTCCACGTTGGGCGTGTGGGGGGGCTTGTCCTCGCTGCTGTCGGAGTCGGCCGCGCCCTCCGTGCTGTTTCGAATGCCGTAGGCGAAGTAGATGACGAACCCTGAGGGGGGCGAGAGAAGAATGTGACTGACGCACTGCGCAGAACCCGTCCGCATAGCTGCATAATGGCGGCGAAACGGCGGAGCGACATTTCCCGCATTCCGTTCTCTGCACCGACAAAGCCCTCCCTCCAGCTGTAAGGGAGGGGAGGCAAACTGCTCCCAAATGCATTTTAAACCCAGAGGTTTCCCAATGTTAAAAATGGAGAAAATGTGGGGGGTGTTGTTGCCCCTCCCCCCTTTTCCAATATCCTTGCTTAAGTCAGGGGTGTCCAATCTTATCTTATCCTAAAAGGGCCGATGTGGGTGCAGGTTATTGCTTTAGCCAAACACTACAACACCCGATTCAACAGTAACTAATCGCGGCCTTCGATCAAGACTTTGGTAAGTAGAATCAGGTGTCTTGGTGACGCGCTAAAACCTGCACCTAACCGGCCCTTTCCAGATAAAACGACTGTTATGGGTTCTTATTTTCAGCTGCTCTGGAGAATCTGATAAATGACCAAATGTCAAACCTCAATATTAAATTGCAAACCGATTCGGTCAGTCTCTTCAGAAGATTTGAATAAAGCGGACGTGGTCAGTGATGATAAACTGCGTCTTGTGGATTGCTGGCTATGACTGTCAGCTGGACTGTGGTGATGAGGCTTGAATTCAAGAGGCTTGGGAAGTCAGGGAAAACTGTGAACGTATGCAAGGTTGCGAGATGTGAAGCTTACCTATGACCATCCAGAAGGCGAAACGTATCCAGGTGCCTCTGCCCAGCTGCATCATCAGGTACACATTAATGAACATGCTGGCCACGGGGAGGAAGGGCAGGAGGGGGACCTAAGACAGACAGAGACACACATTAACACACTGCGTTTGTGTGTTCTGCAGTCTTTTTGCTTTCTTAACTTTTGTTTTTTTTTAAAAATTTTTAAGGGGGGGGGGGTATATGTAGCGCAGTCCATGTGTGGGATATGGGAGGGGAGGGATAATTATCATAATTCATAGTCTCACGGCCATTTTGTAGATAATAAGACGCATGTTTTTGAGCTAAGGTTTTGAAGGGATCTTGCGATTCTACCCCTGGTGAAGATAGAAAGCGGACGTTCAGCCTTGGCCAGCCTGGGTCTCTTATGGGTGTAAACCTCAGGTTTCACCATGATAGGATACGATTTCAATTCACGAGGCAACAGTTTCGTATTTGCCAATATGCTATGATTATGATCCAATACGGTGGGAAATTATCAATATATATGATCCAGCCGACATGATCACGATTTAAATCAGCATCCAGTATTTAAAATGAGCAATTGGCCCATGTCTGGCCCAGTCTTTTGCAAAGTACTAAAATGTGGGAGGAGCCACAGACCTTGAATGACAGCTTGGCTTTGCTCTCAGGCTGCCTCCAAATGACCATGGTGATCGCCAGACAGCCCACAGCCAAGATGACTAGCACTGTCAAGGACCAAGCCGCCATCCCACCCTGGACCGCCACCACACAGAACAGGAATATCAGGAACCCTGTGGAGGAACAGGAGTGAGAGGGAGGGAGAAAGGGAGGGTAGTGGGGGAGGGAGAAATGGCAAATATCTGGAAGTCAGCTGGTTGAGCATGATGGGGGGGAAAAAAACTAAGCCACATCGTGAGAATTCCCAAAAACTGAATGAGAACTGGCACCGGGGTGCGTTGTGACTTTCGTGCAGCGGGCATGGCGGGGTCTTACCCAGCAGGCTGGTGCACACGTTGACTACGAAGCCGGAGATGGCCGAAGGGTCCGGGTTGGAGGGGTAGAGCACGACGCCCAAGGTGAACTGTTCCTCCACGTCGGGCAGGATGCCCACGCTGGTGTTGCTCACGGACTCGTTCATCTCGCAGTCGTCCTGCATGTTGGCCATCTGGTACACCGAGTTGGGCTGTTCCGGCTGGTACCTGGAACAGAGAAGAGGGATCATAACACCTGGAACCAGATGCCCGACCTGCTGCCGGTAACACAAAGGGATTAACGCATGAACACAAGAACAGGAACTAAATGACTAACAAAAAAGAAACTTGTGAAGAACTTACTACATTTTATAGTGCGCAAAGCAATTACATGCTCTTATCCAGCGTGACTTGCGCCATTATTTTTTCATGCAATCTCTTCACAGCTGGATATTCACTGAAGCAATTTACATTAAGTATGTTGTTCCAAGGGTAAAATGGCAGCCGCATTCCAGCTAGGAATCAAACCCACACCCTAAGCATTATACAACAACTTCAGTCATGATTGATTTATGGCACGTTTTCCTGAATGGACATTCAGGTACAGCACCATTAAAAGGTGCTCACCTGAGAACAAGTACACAGGCGGCCACCAAGGTGTAAGCAAGCAGTGTGCCGATAGACATCAGGTCAACCAGATCCTTCAGGTCAAACAGGAAAGCCATGATCGCTGTGGAAAGAGAGAGGGAAACAATCCAGTTACACATGAATCATTACAAAAAGCCCTTCAAGCCCAGAGCACAATTGGTACAATTTCAGACCCAAATGGTAACTTATGTATTTGAGTTATTGACATTCTGAACGTATATGCAATTAATCACTGCATTTATGATCATTTTGATCTCACAGGGTCCAGTGCTTATGGACTCTGCCCTTAATGCAGTAACTGCAGGCCAGTGCAAACAATCTGTGGTTAATTTCACCAAGATCACATTCACCCATGGGTTTCGCTTCAGCTTACAGGAGAAACTGCTGATGAAATCAGGCATTAGCTAACAAAATTAAAAGCGTTAAATCACTCTAACGGTGCACACACCTCCCAATAATTACCACAGGATAACTACCACATTTGCAGTCTGTACTGGGGATTTTTGCATATGCAAGAACATTTTCCAGGAAAACCCAACTGCTATTAGATTGTTTTAGCATAAATATTACAAGTCGCATGTTGAAATCAGAGCGGGTTTTCATTGGTCAGTGCAAAGTGGAACCAAAACGGAACCGCAGCACAGAGGCGCGTCTCGCCCTCTGGTGGCCACCGGTGTTATGACGGTGGCCGAAGCGACGCTGCAGCTGGACACCCGAGCTTACCGCACATGACGCCCGCCACCATTGTGGAGACGATGGGCGTCTTCCTCTCGCTCACCCGAGCCAGAAACGAGAAGAGCAGCCCATCCCTCGCCATGGAAAAGATAATGCGTGGCAAGGGGAACATGGATCCCAGCAGACTGGGAGGGGTGGGGTAAGGTAGAGGGGTACAGATTTTAAGAACAAAAGTGTACTACTCTGTACGCCGAGACACGGTCTCAACCACTGCAGTTCGGTGTGCATCCGAGGCCTGGACACGCCCGTATTTCTACCACAGCCGCGGCGAGAATCGCCAGGAAGTACCCTCCCCCTCTTCTCGCACCCCGCACGTCCGAAACAGCAACTGAGGACCAAGGCGCCAAAAGCACCCACGCGTCACAGCTTTTGCACTTTCTGAAAACTCACAGCGAGGGAACAGAAATCGAGAGCGATAAAGCGGAAACACTATTGGTTCAGGGGGGACGTTTAGGACCAGAAATTTCTAGAATTTAAAAAAATATATAATTTAAATCTTGATCAAATATGCTAAAAGAAATGGGGGTCCAGCCGGATGCACTCGGAACGGGTGCGTTGAGAGTGTGTAGGCAGGGTGTTCCTGTTGAGGGGGGGGTGGGGGTGGGGAGGGGATCCAGTGTGTTAGTGGGATTGCATCCCAGCCTCACCTGCCACAATGCCTGCGGTTAGCGTAGCGATTATGGGGGTTTTGGTTTTGGTGTTGATTTTGGCCAAAAATTTGAAGAGCAGGCCGTCCTCCGCCATGGCCCAGATGACCCTGGGCATTGGGAACATGGAACCCAGCAGGCTAACGGGGGGGAGAGGGAACAAGAGAGCAGCCCATGCAAGTCAGCACAGTACAGTCACATTTAAAACAACGCAGGAACAGCAGCTAACTGAAATGGGCTAGAATCAAGTCAGTTCTATTAGTGTACAAGAAACTTCCACATTCCATTTAAACCATTAACCATTTCTTAAATGACACCCCAGGAAAATTGTCGCAACAACATATCTCATTTCATAGCAGAGCAGCCTCTTTTGGCTGCAATCCAGGCAACCCATGTGCACTGCTTGTATACATACAGGTTTTCAGTGGAAACAATGATCTAATTCTATACTGAAAGGAATGCTGTTGAACAATCAACACTTTGCTATCTACCATCTACAGCAGGAGCAGCCAAATATAATTGGCACATGTAGTTTAGGCTTCATTTCTCAATATCAACAGGAGCAAACAGGAACAGCTAACGTACAACTTTACATTTTGACCATAATTCTAATATGACTGCTGGCCTCTGTTCTCTGGCGCATGGGGTGAATCTGCTGGATAGGGTTTTGAAGGATAAATCAGAAATTTCAATTCAGCCAATTCCAGCACATGAACTGACATGCAATTCTTGTTCTATTGCCTTTTCTTTTTCCTCACCAATTATTGAACTGAACTGACAAATGACATGACATCCCCCCCCCCCAAGATGGGCGCACACCTTCCCTCACCTGGTGGACAGCGCGCAGAGGGACCCCACGGCCACGGCGTAGGTGGCCCCCTCCCAGCCCACGTACTTGAAGGCCACGGGCAGGGGGCTGTTCTTGTCCAGCAGGTAGTACGGCATCATGACCGTGAGCGCCGCCGACACGCCGAAGTACGCCACGAAGCAGATGAGCAGCGACGCCACGATGCCGATGGGGATGGCCCTCTGCGGGTTCTTCACCTCCTCTCCTGGGGGGAGGAGGAGACGGGAGGGGGGGGGGGGGGAGAAGAGGAGAGAGGAGGTGAGGAGCGTTAGAGAGGCTCCAGTCCAGTTTCCCTTACATGCACGTCACCAGCGGGGATTCACAAATGTGGAGATTATCGAGTAAGGTTCTCAAGTAAGGCATGACTGTCCCATCAAACGACCCACTGATGTATTTTAAACGAGCAATATGAAATAATCCACCATTAAATAACATTTTTCTTGAAGTATGGAGGATTTGGGACAGGAAAGTTTCATGTAGGTTAGATTGAATCCTATTTTAGTGAATCACTATATAGTCTCATAGCAACACTGAAGCATGTTTTATCAGGTAGGGGCACCAGCCCAGCCTGCCCTAAAGGTTGAACTGTTACTATTGTTTTGTGAGTCAGGGCAGCACTATTTGAACATCTCCTTTTGTAACGAGTCTGTGGTTACTTATCACTGGCCGTCAGAGAGGAGAACTCATGCCAGGAGCGTGAGCGCAAGGGCGGCCCGTTTTTGGGCTTGTCCACACCCTGGAGCTTTCAGGCTCGCGTAGGAGCCTGGTACTTCCTGTCTGACCGGCCCTCGGAACGGGACCGTGGTGGGGGAGGGGCACGGTCTTACCCGTGGTAGCGATGCAGTCGAAGCCCACGAAGGCGTAGAAGCAGGTGGCCGCCCCGGACAGGACCCCGCTGAACCCAAACGGAACGAACCCCCCGGCGCCCAGGCTCTCCTTCGAGGGCAGCAGCTGTGAGAAGCTGGGTCACACAGTCAGACCCGTTAGCAAACGCATGCGTCCCTGTGCTGAACATGTGCTATGAATAATATACACAAACGCACGCGGTTGTGCCAAGTAGTTCTCATTAGCAAACAACAAACTGTTCTATGATTTAACAAGGACAAATTAAGGCATTTGGGGAATTTTGTACATTAAAGCAAACAGTTTGTTGAACATAAGTTCTGCATATTGGGGAGGGGGGAGGGGGAGGCAACGCCTCTCCCGACTGCTTGCTTCTCACTCACTTGGCAGCGGAGGAGTTGGTGACGTTGAGGATCTCCTCGGGCACGATGTTCCAGTTCTTGAGAGAGCCCTTCACCAGGCCAGAGACGACCACGAACAGCAGCACCAGCACGTTGATGCAGGTGAACACCTTGTTAACCATGGCGGACTCTTTCACACCGAAGGCGAGCACGCCTGAGGAGAGAGGGCGACCGGACACCGCCAGGTCAACAAGTGGCGCACTCGGTAAATGCTAAACTTCCATCACATTCAAAAAAGGGTCACATTTTTTTTTCCCCAAATACCACAAAAATGGCACAAGTATAACACTGAGCAGAGTAACACCAGGGTCACATTTCATATCAAGACATTCTCTGGAGGTCCTGAAAGGGAACCTGAAGGATTTTCTTTGGCTAATCTGATTTGTTCTGGTTAGTTTTAGTCATTGAGTGTAGCAGGTGTTACGCGACTGGTACAGTTAATGTTAGTTTGAGTTAGCCCCACCTACATGAGATCATTAGCTGCCGGACATAAAATCTCTCCACCTCCCTTTCCGCAGACAATGCTCTCTTCCTGTCCAGAGACAGAGACGGGGAGAGAGACGGGCAGGGCGCTTACCCGTCAGGATGAGGATGATGACAACAGCGAACATGTCTGGATACTCCGCCAGGATGCCGGGCACCTTCATGGCCATGTGGACCCGGCAGAACTCCCCGATGTGGTTCCCGATCAGCTTGTCAAAGGTGGCGCTCCAGGCCCGTGCTACGCTCGACGTTCCTGAGACACATGTGGGGAGAGAAACAAAGCTCAAACAACTCTACGCTCAACGTTCCTGAGGTAGAGAAGGGGGGGGGAAGCTCTAACAACAACACTAAATTTTCTTGAGGTAAATGTAGGGGTAAACACTACTCAAATGCTTGAGTTTCCTCATAAAACAAAGCCTGGATCTCCATTTCACACAAGCTACGTGGCAAAAAGTTATGTGGACACCCGTTTCGTATTAGTGGGTTTGGTTTCAGCCACACCTATTGCCAACAGGTGCATAAAATCAAGCATACGGCCATGAAATCTCCATAGACAAACACTGGTAGTAGAATGGGTCATACTGAGGAGCTCAGTGACCGTCTGTGGCATAGGCATAGGATGCCACCTTCCCAACAAGTCAGTTTGTCGAATTCCTGCCCTGCTAGAGCTACCCCGGTCAACTGTTTCTGTGAAAGGGAAACGTCTAGGAGCAACAACAGCTCAGCCACAAAGCAGTAGGCCACAAGCTGACAGAACAGGACTGCCGAGTGCTGAAGCACAAGTAAAAATGATTTGTCACTCACTCCCGAATTCCAGACTGCCTCTGGAAGCAATGTCAGCACAAGAACTACGTTGGGAGCTTCATGAACTGGGTTTCAATTGCCAAGCAGCAGCATGCAAGCCTAATATCACTATGCGCAATGCCAAGCGTCGGCTAGAGTGGTGTAAAGCACACTGCCAATGAACTCTGGAGCACTGGAAACGCATTCGCTGGAGTGATGAATCACGCTTCACTATCTCGCAGTCTGACGGACGAATCTGGATTTGGCGAATGCCAGGAGAAGGCGTTGCCCGAATGCGTTGTCAACTGTAAAGTTTGGTGGAGGGAGGAATAATGGTCTGTTTTTCATGGTTTCCCTTAGTTCCAATGAAGGGAAATCTTAATGCTACAGCGTACAAGGACATTCTAGAAAATTGTGGAAATAGTTTGGGCAAGGCCTTTTCATGTTTCAGCATGACAATGCCCCCGTTCACAAAGCAAGGTCCATAAAGAAATGTAGATGTAAAGAAATGGTTTGCCGAGTTTGGTGAGGAAGAACTTGACTGTCCTGCAGAGCCCTGACCTCTACCCCATCAAAGACCTTTGGGATGAATTGGAATGCTGACTGCGAGCCAGGCCTTACACACCCAACTTCAGTGCCCAACCTCATTAATGCTCTTGCAGCTGAAAGGAAGCCAATCCCCACATCCATGTTCCAAAATCTAGTGGAAAGCCTTCCCAGAAGAATGAAAGCAAAAGTGGAAACCACTCTACATCAATCCCCCAGTTTTGGAATGAGATGTTCAACAAGCACACATGGGTGTGATGTTCGGGTGTCCACATACTTCTGGCCATGCAGTGTACACGTGTCGTCATATTCCAAAGTCCCTACTCTGCCTTTCCATCTCTAATCTGTTCATATCGGATAAACAACCTCCAATATTTATAGATCATCCTCCCTGAAATACAGGTATATTTATACACAACATGCATACACAAGTCTGCACCTAAGGGACAGTCTCTTCCCATCTGTCTCGCATGTATAGCAGAGCAGGAGCTGTAAAGGCTCCCGAACGCGCGCTTCTCACCGATGATGTAGGCGAGGATGAGGTTCCAGCCGGTGATGAAGGCCCAGAGCTCGCCCACGGTGACGTAGCTGTACAGGTAGGCGGAGCCGGTCCTGGGCACGCGGGCGCCGAACTCGGCGTAGCAGAGGCCCGCCAGGACGGACGCCAGCGCGGCGATGAGGAAGGAGAGCACGATGGCGGGGCCCGCGTTCTCGCGCGCCACGGCGCCCGCCAGCACGTAGACGCCGGCGCCCAGCGTGCTGCCCACGCCCAGGGCGATCAGGTCGAAGGTGCCCAGGCAGCGCGCCAGGCGGGAGCCCTCCGCATTGCAGTCCACCACCTTCACCCTTAGCAGCTGCTTCCCAAAGCCCTTCAGCATCTCCAGGGCCATGGCGCGAAGGTCAAGGGTCACGGGTCACAGGTCAAGGGTATACGAATAAACCTGGAGAGGAAGAAGAGACTAATAAATATTTTGATCTCATTGATATGCTATTTCTCTAAGTTTTTCTTAGAAAACTTCTAAAGTTCCTCAGTCTTCAGTAAGAGGTGAAGGCCCCAGCTGACCAATTGCCACTCCTCTGCCCCCTTGAGTGGTGTGTTCAGTTATGGAGATTTTATTTTTCCCCCACGGGGTTAAAAAGCATTAATGATGCATTATATTAATGTCTCCACTACATTTTAAAAATCCGTCATCCGTGGCAGTCCATCACAAGGTGAAAGTCAGACGCGTATTCACAAAGCAATCACAAGGTGAAAGTCAAGACGCGTATTCACAAAGCAGCTGCGTGGTTCAACACGAGGGAAGAGGGGTCAGCTGCCACACCGGACGTCTCAGTCAGTACGGCCCGTTTGGAACACCAGCCTGCAAATAGAACGCTGGCGCCTCACGTGACTGGGCTGTTCCGAGCCGCCGCGAGCGCCACCGGAACACCGCAACCGCCAGGTGCTCTCCCGCTGGATGTCCGAAACCCGCCGCCGTCCCCCCCCCTCGTTCACGCTCCCGCAGACACTGCTGCCGACTCCACAGCCCTTATCCCCCAGCTGCCACGGCAACCCAATACCGTCTCACTTCAAAGGGGGAATTTCCCTAGAATGTAACTTCCTTATCAGTAAAATACAGCAATTATGGAACAATGCTTCTGGCTATTCATCTGATACCATAACTTCCCGGATGCATCTCACCAGGGCAAACCACACCCAGGGACGCCATAGGGACTCCTAGATGAGTCATGCCTTAGCAACTGGAAATGCAAAGTATCATCTGCAGACTACAGCTCGGAGAAATGAATAGTTTCCCCAGCAGGAAAGGGATCCAGGAGACACAATGACATTAGATTAGGATCGATGACACAATGCCATTAAATCAGGACGTAGTTCCTTTTAAAGACTGATGTATCAGTGCTACCCCTCTGCCCAAGTCCATCAACCTGCATTAAATTCCTCACTGAACACAGGTCTCATATGTCAGGCCAGCACACACAACAAAACAATGGCACAGGGTCAACCACCTCTAATAAAGATTCACTTTTCCACTTCCATCACCGATTTAATGAGTGCTTTTATTTTCTGCCCTTGTGAAACGCCTTCTCAAACCCGGGAGGAGAGCCCAAAAGCAAGGTTCCTTTAATATTTCATCGCGTGGAACCTGTCTGACGACATCAGGAAAGTGAGCGTGAGGCACAGCCAGTTCTGCAGCACTGTCCTTCACTAAGCACACACTGTGGAGAACGGGGCAGGAATCTCTAAACACTGCTCTCTTTGCTCAGGCTGTGGAAGGGCAAAGAGGTGACCTCGACCTAGGCAGGTTTAAAACGCTACTAAAATATTACTAAAAAGATTTTTTTTTTTTTTTTTTAACACTGCAAAACGTTTAGCATGTCATGATATTCACTCAGTTTAGCAGCCAGTGGTAGTCCAGCATGCTTAAGGAGGATTAACCTCGATTGGGGTTTCTGGTGAGAAATGTGACTTGGTTTCGTCAGGAAAGTGCCATTTCGACGCGAGATGCCCCTGTGAGACCGCACCAGGCCTCACACCCGTTACCTAAAAGACATTTCTTATTTTTATTTAAATTTTAAACCTAAAGAGTTAGAAGTGTTTTAAAAACAGATTTTTGCCCAGGTCTGTCTAGCACTGAGCCCTGATTTGGGGGGGTGGGGGGCGGGGCAGGGGTGGAACAGAGTCACGAGGATAGGGGCGGGCATTTGACGTGGTCCTCGTCCCACCTTCTGTCCCCACCCTGCCCCCTCCAGGCATGCAGGAACATGAGGCATTACGAATAAGGGGAGTGACACTCTCCCCCTCCCATATTTAGGTGCTGTACTCATAGAGATGCAGCAGACTGGGGGGTGGGGGGTGGCGGGTGGCATGCTCAGGCCTGCTTGTGCCTCCCCTGCTGCCTGGTTGAATTAAACAGGTGGGCTGGGAGGGGGCACGGCCCCCGTCGCCCTCCAATCAGCAGCGAGGACACTCGCTCTGTGGGCTCCGCCTACAACCCGCACGTGTTCCGGTTTATTCAAGTTCACAATTCACTCGGGGCTTCTGTTTTCATTATGATCTCAGCAGGGGGGAAAAAAAAAAACATCAGGCATGCTGGTCATGAGACAGAGAGAGCTAGTAAATGCATTAAATACATGAACTGCACATTAATCTAAAAATGAGTAACATTTCCCTGTTACTCAACCAAGCAAACGTTAGTAAAATGGGATTAACCATGAATCCAAAACATGTACCCTGTAACCTGTGTGATTGCTGGATTAATGTATGATTTCATTTCTTTATATTGGTACATTTGCTGATTTATATCCATCTATTCATATCTGGCGGTATAAGTGTAATTCATAGTTGCTTGCCGTTTGAGTCTATTTTTTTATTGTGTTCTGAGAAATTCTTCAATGTGACGCATGCAATTCTCTTCCCAAACCATCACACGGGAGAAACTTGGGGCACCTGGGTAGAAGGGACAACTAGAGCACTCAGATTACCAGCATTATCTTCACCACAGTGATGTTCTCTCACTGCTGAAGAACGCAGTTCCAGTCCATGCAGTTGGGTCTGCCCAATGCCAAAAATCCCCAAACGTCTCAGATGTTCGGTGTGAAGCAAACCATTGTCAGATGTCCTCCGTGGGGCTTGTGAAATGGATAACAGCACAGTAGCCGTGGCCAAGGAATTTAAGTTCAGACAATGAACTTCATCAATCACGGAACAGTATTGGCAAAGAAAAAAAGAACTTTAGCCCAGCCTTTTATGCTAGAGGAGCTTCAAGGCCATCCCCACCCCCCAAACCAAAAATCAAACCGAACAATGATGATGATGATGCATTCCTTGCCCATCCCACCCAGAGAATGAACAGGTCACTGTCTTCGGTGATTTAAAAAATGTTTTTTAATAAGACAAAAATGAGGCCCAGTAGACTTTAAATGCCAATATTACTGGAGGGAGGGAGGGAGGGGCAAGAATGTGAAGGGCACAAAACAAACCACCACGAGACACAACAGAGGACGCTGACAGCACAGCACCTTGTGACAGCAGCTGTTGGGGGAGGAGAGGCTTGGGCAGGTCTTTGGGCCCTGTGCCAGATTTATACCTCTAAACAGCTCTGACCTTCCCACACAAACATCCTCACACCTGAACCATGCCCAGCCACGATGGCACAGCTGCCTGGCTGAACACCGCCGAGAACAGGCCCTACGTTTGAATCTACGCGCTGGTGAATACTACTAGAAACACCTACAGCACACAGGAGCCTGATGTGGGAGAGCTTCACGCCAGTCCTCGGCTACATTTAAAACGCGCTGGATGCCAGGGTCACGTCTTCGCTTACACACACATGGCTTACGCCACAGACCCATGAACCTTAACCCTGGTTCTGGAGCCACACAGGTTTTAGCTTCAATTCAGATCCAAGAAATCGGTCCTGTATAGGCTAATTGAATGCTTTTCCATTGCCTCCATATTATTTTCAGTCCATTACAGCTCGTACTGCTCTCTCTCAAATGCTCGGTGACAATTCCTTTATTTGGAGCGCTGCATTTTATTTAACAGACTGATTTCACAATGCTTAAGCAAAAATATGCCATTTTCTTTGGCACTTTTAACCGACTGGTACAGTTTTTAATAGGACTGAAAGATGATCACAGTTCTCCCTAAAAACTCCCTTTTCAGAAGAACCCAGAGGTGACAGCAGACTCCTAATGGTCTTATACAGTCATCAAGTCATGCCCCCTTTGTAGGAATTTCATGGGCTAGACTAGTCAAACTAGAATGAGGCACAAGGATATGATAGACCAACAACATCAAGATAACAATACAAGTGCAATATAAGTGCTGGATGAAGATACGAGTGTAATATGAAACTATTAGCAGATAAAGATAGAATAACCTGTGTATATACTGAAGCAATCCTAGATTGGGACTAGCCTGTAGAGCAGTGATGGAGTTAATCCAGGTACAGCTTGAAGAGATGAGTCTTCAGACCATGACAGAAAATGGGCAGCTACAGAGTTGCTCGTAAAGGAGTGCATTTTTCTTTACCTCCACCCCGTGCCCTCACTAGTTTGGTCACACTATAAAACTTCTGTTGAACTGACGCATTTTTCCTATTAATTATGTGGGTTGTCATACCAGTTTAGGAAAGAACGTCAACGATCAAATCATACTTGTGCCACTTGTTAATGTCGGCCATCTTACTTCTCTGAATTACTGCTTCTCCAGCAACTGTACAGCAGAGCACTGTTCATTTGCAACTAGCCCCGAGACCAACTCCAGCACAGTTATGGGTCCATTTAGGTTTTTAGGGGGGGAATAAGCTTTTGCATGCAAGTCTGCAGAATTTAAAGGTCAAATGCACTCAGGTTCAAGAAAGGGGGGAGAACCACCATCCACCCCCCCTCCCAAACCACTCACGTGTTACTGGTGCCACCAGCTCCTGTGCACTGTTGTGAATGTGACCTTTCCACTTTGGTTACTTTATGACAGCCCTCCACTCCCAGCCATGTGGTCGGGGTGGGCTACAGTGAACCACGGTACATTTACTCTGTCAACACAAATGTAGCCCACGGGTGACAGGCAGACTGCAAGAGGGTACAAACAGTACAGTCGGTGGGAAAATGTATCGCGTCATAACCCTGTACCGGAATAGTTCAGTCACTGGTTGTAAATGTACACGCACATAATAAATTGAGGCCTCATAAAATTCTACTATGAAATAACCATGTGAAATGACTGCAGTCCTGCTATCTAAATCAACAAAGACTCCTGCTCTTTCCCTTTCAGAAGTGCCAATTGGTTGATAAATGATGATAATCATACAAACGACTTATGATTTCACCTGTTCATTTGTAATATGTTTTTTGAGATGCTTTTTTTTTTACTACAGAATTGTGTATAAGAGAATAAAATGGTGTTGTGTCTTCATGGGTAGGCTACTTCCTTAAAGGCAGGGGTCATCAACTGTATCCAGAATGGCCGTCAACTTTATCCAGTTTGTGTGTGCAGTGCAGATATATTGGATACTTCCAGACGCCTCTGATGACCAGCTGGCTCTACAGTGCCTGGTATGGGGCAACTGAGGTTAAATGTATTCCTCAACACTTAAAAGTACTTCAGTCACCCCACCCCGAATGCTGTACTTTGTGTCTAAAATGTAAAACATGCCAGTTTATCAAATCATCAAACATTAGGTAAATATATTGACATGCATCATTTGTTGGCACTGTTCCTTCTGTTCCTTTACTGGTAAAAACTGTCACTTCCCACTACTCTCTCCAAACCCTCCACCCAAAGTGGTGTGGCCCACATATTACAACTATGCAATCTTGTTTCGTTCTATACAATGTAAAAAAGTACTTCAGTCACCCCACCCCGAATGCTGTACTTTGTGTCTAAAATGTAAAACATGCCAGTTTATCAAATCATCAAACATTACGTAAATATATTGACATGCATCATTTGTTGGCACTGTTCCTTCTGTTCTTTTACTGGTAAAAACTGTCACTTCCCACTACTCTATCTATACTCGTTCTATACAATGCATCGTCTTGTATCCACGGCCTCATTTATATGCAGAATTGCTTGCCCCTTACTCATCTTTAACCCACGTTTGAGGGATTTCATCACGCAAATGTAATTTTACACGTGAATTGTTTATGCACAGGATGTGTTCTGAAATAATCGTTGGAGCATAAGCTAAATGTATGGCTGCACTGGATTTACTTAAGAGTCATTGACTAAACATTCCATTAGTCAATCACATAAATCGATATTATTAGGACGACTGCAACGTTAAACTTGCCGTTACTGCTCGAGTTACACGGAAAACATCTGTACCTGTAGGCCTACTGCTTGGTGCGGAAAACATATGGCCGAGAACGTCAATATGGCCCACGTCATAAAAATGACGCTGGGAACGTAAGTGTATTTAATGAATTTGCTGTAACCATTCAAGGCTCAAACTTCACCTTAGTAACTTCGAATGTGAGATTCTTCGCATCCAAAGTAACGCGGCGTCTCTTTCAAACAATTTATATTCACTCATATTGTGTAGCTTACCAATATTAATTTCTCGCCAATGTATAGGCTACTATACAATACCTACACATTCTATATTCTATCCAGCACAAAACTTGTTGGTGCAATGTATCGCCACGCTTTAAACGGAGAATGCGACGAGCTATTACCGAGCACCGCTAGTCAAACTAAATTAACAAAAATTATTCAGCTTGCTTAGCTAGCCAACTATACTCTAAACTTAAATTCTGTGGCTAATGAAAAATGCGCCGCCACGTAATGTGTATTGCTCAACTAACTTTCTAGCATTACTCTGTCGTATGGCCAACTAAAAATATCCAAATAAAATGTTTAAAGTTCGGATTACTCATGAATTAAAATGCACTACTGCCACACTGGTAAGACTGATTGCGTGGTTACCCACGCCTTTTCCTACAGCAATGGAGATGCACGCGTGCTTTGGCTATCTATACTCAGTTCACCAAATACCGCCTCTAAACGACTCCGCGAAGGAAGTTGTGGCAGTTCCTTCGGGGAGTCCTTTCCTAATTTCAGTAAATAAATACATTACCGTAAATAAAATAAGAAAACAAAATTAGACAAAACTATACAACTTTTTAATGCTAAACTACAGACGATCAAAGAAACCCCGTATCAGCCACAGCAGACAACTGCTTTGCTATGTTGCATCAGCTTAAAATGGATCCTGGAAGACCATGTGCATCGCTGTGTGTGCGCGCTCATCGACATAATAAATAGGAAAGTTAAATTTCACGAATAAATAACCCGATTAAACGAGAACAAACATCACAAAAAAAACGGCAATTCGCCATAGAATCATTAATCAAAACACGAAAAACGTGTTTCGATGTAAATATTTTGAAAAGAACGAAACGGGAGCGGAAGCCTTACCTTGTGAGCTCGGTCTCAGATGCAAAAAAAAA
The DNA here is from genome assembly GCF_013347855.1 of Anguilla anguilla. Taxonomy (NCBI): domain Eukaryota; kingdom Metazoa; phylum Chordata; class Actinopteri; order Anguilliformes; family Anguillidae; genus Anguilla; species Anguilla anguilla. The sequence goes on from NC_049212.1 coordinate 33,935,461, forward strand.
AAAAAGTGAATCGCCCAAGGTTAGTTGTCTATAAACGCTTTCAGAGTGTCCGGACGTTCTGGTTTGTTGGCTTTTCCTTGATACCACAACACTGTTATAGCTCTCCAGACGGATTTTGTAGGCAGTTTGTTGGGGGTACTGACAAGGGGGATTGTTGCATGGTCTCTGGGACCCGCCCAAACATTTCCATTGGTCTATCGAACACGTGCCATGTAGGATAGTTTGCATCAGCGTACGCTCAGGTCATACATAGCGTCTACTATAAATAAGCAAACGACGGAAGCGCAATCAGTAGATGATGCCTTTCTTTGAGCGCGGGCAAGTAAGAAAAAAGGCGCGCGCGGGTGTGTGCCAGTCCTGTGTGCATGGTGTTTTCCGGTGGGAAAGTGAAAGCAAAGGCCAACATCAAGACCAGACACCGCTCCGTTAATTTAATTTTGCACGGCTAAATGGGGGTGGGGGATCAACAGAAAAACAGCTGTTTTTGTGGAATGGTAAAACATACGCATGTACTAAATACAATAAAATAAAAACTGTATTTTTGTCTGATCTTTTCATCTCAAACCCAAATGTCAAGTTTACCGAAAATACGTTTTCATTACCATTACCGTACTTTTGGTAGGCACTATGCAGTGCGGAATTTTTTTGGGCAGTGACAATTTGTTTTGACTCTGTACTCCAGTACAGTGGATTAGAAATTAAACAAATATGAGGTTAAAGTGGAGAGTGTCGCTTTTTTAGGGTATTAGCATATTGACTTATTGCCTGTAGGAATTTCAGACTTTTTTTTATAGACAGTCCCCCTTACTCAAAAGTAATTGGGTAATTGGCTGCTCAGTTGTTTCTTGGTCTCAGCTGACACATTCATATATATTTTTCATATTGACGCATTACATTTACAAAGCACATTAATTCTAAGGTGTCAGTTGCCCCAATCTTTAGTTTCATGTTAACTTATAAAGTGAAGTTTTTTTTTAATCATGCATATTGTATTGTGTTTATTTAACAGGGACAAAGCACACTAACATTTCTGTAAATGGGTATATATAGTATAGATATTTAAATTTGAAATATACGTTTATACAATATATTAATACAATATTTAAATGACTATTTACTCCTTATGCATTAACATTAAGGGTGTAACGATACAACTTCATCACGATACGCTACGATAGTGATACTCTGAACGATGCAAAATGTTTATAAAAATTTATAACAATGATATAATTAATTAACGATTAATCAAGATACGATGAGATTGGCTGCTATGTGAATTTGACCATTAGATTTGACAGATCCCAGCCCACTCCACTCGACCAACACTCTAGAGATCACTGAAATAAACAGAATGACTTCAGCGCCTAAAATAGGTTTGCCATGTAAATTAACAATTCATCACAATACAATCGATTCAATGTCACATTGATGCAGCTGTACCGTGCCATTTGCATCGCCATGCACTGACATTTCATTACACCACCAATTAACACCATCAGCCCCTTGTGTTAGTATGGTAACTTAAGCAATTGCGTTTTCATATATTTCCATATTGGTATGTCTATCAAATTTGCAATCATATTTTAAAATATGTATACAAAAAGCATTCTTGTGGATGGTTACAGATGCCATTTTGTCTCAGTCATTTGGATACTGCAACCCACATATTCAAAGCGAACCATGACAGTTTTTTTTTTTTTAATGCTTACCTCATCTTCTCCATGTCGATTCTCTGGCCGATATTAGCTCATGGAGGGAGTTTCGCTTCATCTGCCTCCAGTGTGGTCTGGAGAGAGGTGGTTGCCTTGACCTCTGTGGTGAAGGGGCACCCTTATTTTATCACGAATAATGTGAGTGGTAGCTGTGTATGTGTTTAATTACACCTGATTTTTATTTAGCTATTAATTTATTTTTTGCCATGCTCCCCCCACCCCTTACCTCATAATTAAAGCCAACAGGTGCACCCAAGAAGAACCTCAGAGAAAAATGATGAAATTTTCAGAATCCTATCAGAAATGGTTTGTATACCAACCCACAGCCATGCTATTTCTATTGCCAAAGAAAATCCTGTACCTTACTCCATTTTAAAGTCAGATTTAGTTTGAAATTAGTAAATGATATGGGTGCTTTATTTGAAAAAAAAAAACAAACAATACTTTTGTGTCTTTCCTTTTAGATGTTAATACATCATTACCATCTCTTCATCCCCTCTGTGTTGATAAGCCTGCTTATTTGCATCAATTATGACATTGTCAGCTTCAGTCAGTGGAAACAAACATCTAACGGGTATTACAACCAACTGTGCATGAATTAATCTGGTGTTCTACTGATGATACTTCTGCTTAATTTCCCCCTGGTGTTCCTCCAAAATAATATTTATAGTTGTCTTTGTCACAAATGCTCTCCATGGAAGTGCACATTTCTAGTTATAAACCTGGAGCTTTGATCAAGCAACAAGTAAAGAACAGAAAAACTGAAACGGCAATTTAAAGTCATTTGACTGAGAGTGGGGTCATTGCGGCCAGTAGCATCTGTATGCACCCTGGCATAGCAGGGTCTGGATCTGGCAGGAGGAGCACGGAACCAGATATACAGGAACAGCAAATAAACTTGCGCTTAGTTTACTCAACTGATAAGACTTGGGGAATGTTCCAGACTATTTCTTAAATGCGAGACTGATAGGCTGAAGGGAGCCCCCCACCCCCCAGCCTCCCCAATCCCACAATGAAGCGCTTCAGGAGGTGAGAAGCACCATGTAAATGCAATTCAGTCTAAAGTCTAAGCTTTTCGTTATGATAAGGGTAATCAAATATAGCTTCCCCCCCCCCCCCCCCCCCCCCCCTTAAACGTGAGTATATTGAACCTATGATGACTTCCATATGTGGGAGCCCAGTAAACCTCACTGAAGATCCTCAATTTAAAAAAAAAAAAAATATGAATGCCCAGGTTTCCGAGAAGAGCTCAAGAGTTTTTAAACTGGGACGTGTGACTGCTCTGAGCAGCATGGCAGGATCAAACAAATTCTCCATTAAAATAATTTAATTTCCATACAGACAAAAAAAAAAATCACTCTTCTGAAGTTGCACCGCACTGAAATGCAAAAGTAGAATCATGTAGTGGGGTGGTTAGAGCGGCAGGTCCTTCTGGCAGAAATCTTGCCTGTCGTCACTTCAGCAAGACAAACAGAAGCATGCTTACTTTGTGCTCTGCTTGCTTTGTGTTCTGTCTGCTGGCATAAATGATTAATGGAATGGGTGTGTTTGTATAAAGATAAGGATATCCAGTAATAAGGTAAATGTCATTATCAAGGTTTCTTATGTAAATGCAAATATTGCTGTGGGTGCAACGTCAGTCGACATAAAAGGTAGGGGAGAGCTATGTAAAATGTCCACCACCAGATGGCAGTATTTGCCTGCAAGTTTGCAGTTGCTGCTTAGCAAAAAAATAAATGCACTCTTTGCACCAACAACAAGAGGAAAAATTAATTTCAGTTCTTGGTACATGCAAATCATATACACAATCATGCATTGAACGAACACACGCACACACACACTTACACTTTCCATTCTTTTGAAAGATTAGCAAAGATATCAATAGGATGCACATTGACAATGGGAGTCTTCATCACTAATTAGCAACACTAATTACATTATTTAGTGTTTTTAACAGATGCTTTCATCTAGAGCAGCTTGCACAGCTTACATTGGTTCTATTTATTTTACATGCAGTCTATTTACAGAGCTGAATATTTACTGACGCGGTTCATGTGGAGCACCTTGCTCAAGGTACAAGGCAGCGTCCCACCTGGGAATCAAGCGCACATCCTGGAGCCGTAAGCCCGGTTTCCTAACCGGGACGCTACACTGCCGTGCTGGAGTCAAACCTGCAGCATCTTCACCACGGGCTCAGTCCTTTCACCAGTCTCTCTCTAACAACTATGCCATCCATACTCACTGCGAATGTCGGCATGCTTTTAAAATCCGTCAACTTTTGCCAGACTTCGGAAAATATACTCTGCCCTCAGCCAAAATACAGCTTCCCCCTGGATATCAACACGCTCTGCATTCAGCTCAGAGCCAACATGGCCACCCATCTTTGTACTGGTTTCAGAGAAATGAATGTTAGCGAAAGCCAACGGGGATCACACTGAGGGAACCACAGATTTGGCTAACGAAAGCAGCTGAAAAGATAAACTAGTGTTATTTTGTTGCTGAATTTTGCTCTTGTTAGCACATGAACAAAGTAACCCAAGAAAAATGGTACCACAGTAGTGCCCTTTGGACTGGTCAGCAGAGATTAGCAGAGATGCTTAATGTGTGTCTGTGTGTGTGTGTGTGTGTGTGTGTGTGTGTGTGTGTGTGTGTGTGTGTGTGAGAATGTGTTTTGAGAATAAAGTTAAAACACAAAAACAACTTAATCAGACTAAAGCAATCAATGCATGTTATAAAAAAAATCTAGCCTTAATTGTTCAAACCTATCAGTGGATAAACTGACTCAGGGATGTGTATTTACAGACTGGCTAAAGTTCTTGTTCGGAAATTTTTACCAATTAAGAGGCAAATGATAAACTTCAGGTAAAATTGCACTTCATATTGAAGCTGGGGGGGAAGGATAATGGGGTAGCCAAGGTAACCTATTCTTGTGCTTTCTCAGTTTAATTTAGGAACTGCAGTAAAAATCGGAATGGGTGAGAGACAAAATGAAAGACCTTACCTCCCCTACCTCCTAAGTGTCCTCTTACAGTAGAGTGCTACTCCCAATTTTTGAAAGGTGCTATAAATAAATATAAATGATTTTTAATAAATTGAAACTCAGTGTTCAGGACACCAGTTGCCCAATACTTAGTTCACCACCCTTGGAATATTAACTCAAAATTTATATGAATATCAAAGCCTGCCATATTATACAATGGCATGCAGAAATGTTCAAACCAGTGAAGTGTGATTTAAAGAAATCTGGTCAATCTGACATGGCAAAAGCTGCAAGGTGGGAAATGCCTGCTTTGAATCGTGAAAACCACACACTGGCCAAAATGAAGCAGACCTCACATACCCGATGACAAGTGTGTTGTTTCATACCAATTTCGAGTGCAGCTAAACTGAGGTTAGACAGAGCTGACTGATCTGGAGCTACTGGTGTTGTTTTTTTTGTTGTGATAATGGTCAAGGAAAGTTAAATGGTTAATTGAACCTAAAGATTGCAGGTTCAACTCAGAGGTAGGACACTGCCCTTGAGCAAGGCACTTATCCTGTATTGCTTTAGTATATAGATAGTTGTATAAATGGATATGATGCAAAAAAAATGCTAAAGCTGAGCAAGTCCATCTGGAAAAGAGCATCTGCTAAATCGCATGTAACGTAATGCATCTCTTCCAGGTTTCTCTGTTCATTTGAACCTGTCATACAGATGAGTAACACAGAGAGGTAATCAACAATAATTCATTGCTCAATGGGGCCTAGAACCACTAATTAAACCAGCTGCGACATCTGCCGCAAATTTGCTTGAAGGAAAGAACTTAGTAAAAATACCTTCATGCTTACCTTTTCTCTCCAAATATCTACTTCCTTCAAAAAGAATACTTTAAGAATATTTTAGGATAAGACAATAGCTGAGAGGCTTACCTTGTGGGATTAGCACAGAAGATGGTTCAGCACTGAGGTCAGAGCCAAACCGCGGCGCTACCTAGCAAGGGACATAAACGCCAAACCCAAGTCCCCTTTAATTAGTAGTTCAAATAAAAAAAAGGGTCATCCGATCAATATTTGTAGAAGCCAAGCTAACAAACTAAAGTATTAGCTGATTAATCAGTGGGATTAATACATTGCAGCCATAGTTCACGCTTCGGTAAACTCTCTCGAAAAAACCCCCAGGCTAGCTCTAAACGGCAATTACCTTTTTTCTCCTCAAGTTTTTCCAAAGATAATTAAACTCTTAAATCAACAGTCATCTCCTGAGTGGAATGAGAAAGGGGTTGTTAGCAGATGGGCAGAAGAAGCCCAAAGGTAATGCGCTACTCTCCAGAAAGTGTAAGATGGACGTGCATTAAAGGTGCAAATAAAGACACGTTAAACCCACTCGTGTTTGGGGCTGCTGGGTGGCTCATCCCATTAAGGCCATGATCCAGTGTGAGGACTGGTGTCACCCAAGGAACTGGGGAGAGGGATTTGATTGGCAGGGATGACCATGAGTCACTGCTCCCAGCAACCCCAGCCCTTCAATTAGGCACCCGCAATCTGTCTAGTCTTAAGCTGTCCAAGAGACCTCATGGCCATAGGCATCCATAAGTGACCATCCCAACTACAGGTGCTGCAAGGGCAAGTATAATCAAACAAGCATATGGGAGTAGAGTTTCAACCTTACTGGACTGAACAAGGCTTTACAGAAAGGTTCTGGGATAAATGAGTCAAGACGACAGTCAGAGGCTTTAATATTTTTTCAACAGCAATCACATTTCAGACAAGTTTAACTTACACTTGGGAACCAGAAACAAAACACAATGCCACTGTGCACACAGCTGTCTGAATTTTTTGCTACACATGATGATTTGAGGGAGGGGAAAATAGGAGAGAGAGTTAAAAACGAAGATTAAAAACGAACAAATACAGTATAGCCTACCATAGGCCTGTTTTTTTTACCACAGTTTCACCCCAGCATACACAGTACTGAGGAACAGTGTCCCTGTACTGAATAACTGGAGTTTGTTCTCATGCGCTGGAAAACTCGCTGCCTTATTAGGCTGGTTCATGTTTACGAGCCAAATCTGCTAAAGTAGGAATCTCCATAGCAACATTCCTGGCATCTTTGAATGGCAATACACTTGGAGAGAGCGTTCCAGATTTTTTTTTTTTTTTTTTTACATTCGGAACAAGCCGCAAATTATCTGCAAAGTACAGGAAATGTAGGAGGAGGCGTAAGGTAAACTTAGTCAATGCTTGACAGAGAAAATCGTCAGATCGTATAGAGAGGAATAGCATAATTGGGGGAAAAAAGGGGGGACATTAATTTAGCCTTTGTTGTTTAGCCTCTGTGATTCATAACCTGTAGCTTGCTGGCAAATTTGTAAGAAAAGCATGTTATACTTGATGTAAGGATGAGGAAAATTTATATTCTGCTTTATCAGGATGGGGAGCAAGGTTTAAATGGGGGGTGTGGCTACATGATGGGCTAGAACGGGTGATTGGTCTGTTGGGTCTCTGTCTTCAGCCTTCAGTCCTCATTAATAGATTTTATTGGTCAGCTTTTGAGACCAGAATGACTAGACTATGACAGGACATAAGCTGTGGGAGAGCCCTCCTCACATACCGAACAAGCCCCCCCTTAACCTCTCTGACGGCTTCTGGTTGGCCACATCATAATGACCACGGAACTACGCATTTACTACGCACATAGACACATTTTCAGTTCAGCTTCATACATGGGGACTCACGTACAACATCGAAACAAAAATCACATATATTATTACTCATTGTGAATAAATAACATTAAATCCCAGTGTCTTTATCATGGAATTAATACACACCCGAACTGAAAATGTGAACCTGTACAGTAAGATGAGCTACGAAGCTTTCCAAGCGCTGTAAGGCTGCCATTGTCTGCCAGTCAGCTTCCTGTCCCTGAAGCGGTCTCACACGTAAAATCGGCAGACTTCAAAATCACCCAGCATTCCTGGGGTCTTCCCCGCCACGCTCTAGTGCAATACTTCACCTCATACTCTATTCTCTTCTGTTTTCTATTTTTTCTTCTTTTTTTTTGCTGAAAAAATTAAATATGACAAACAATTTCTATGCTAGGTTAGAACACATCAAACATAAATGTATAAATACAAATATAAATTCTTTCAAAGTGCATGTGTTTAAAAATTAAAATGAATGTCACTCGATGGTTCGTCATCTTTCAAAATCAAGTACTTTTTTTTTTAAGGAAATACTGTATTTTTTTATTTTTTCAAGATCTAACTGGACGATGTGCCCACAATGATTGGGGTGGGGAAGGTCCTAATATTCTGATGAAGCTAACCATAACGATGTGACATCACTGCATCTCACAGTATGCTCTCCATTATAATGTGTGGTAGGGGGAATAAATGTAGCTGCTGAAGGCATATGTGTAGGAGGAATATTTCTATATTTCAGAGATGAAGCTGCTTTTAAGAGGACGGGTGAGGGAGGGGGGAGGGGGAGGGTGTCGCATGACAGAAATATTTTCAGACAGGTGTTTGGAAGAGCAAATCTTTCCCTGGCTGAATCGGTGTGTGTCAGGTGAAACGGTGTAATTGCTGTAGAAGAGCACTCAGAGACTGCGCAGAGGAATATGAGAATATGGGGAGCTGACGCTTAAACTGGCCGTCCGCGCCGGCTCCCTCGTTCACAGAGTCCGCCGGGCTTCAGTAGCAGTAGTCAATCTCCTCGTTGGCCAGGACCAGCGCGGTCCTGCACGGGAGGTACACCTGAGAGAGACGGAGAGAGACAAACAGGCGCGTTATAAATGAGCGGAGCGTACGTCTGCATGAGCTGTGAACAGCGAAGGCCACAGCGACACCAAGCACTTGCTTGCAGGATGCGTGCTTTGCTGAGCAGGGCTTCAGAAATCATCCACAAGCCCCCTCTGCTCCACACATGCAGGCCGTGGGTCTCAGCTGCACCCTGCCAAGGTTTCTGAGCAGGCATGATTTAGATCTGCTCACTTATCATTTTACAGGAAAGAACTTCTGAATAAGAATTTGGTGCAATTAAATCTTACTGAACCTGTGTTTTGTAGTTGTCCATGACCATGAAATGCACTTTGGTACGTCGCTTTGGATAAAAGCGTCCGCCAAATAAATGTAATGTAATGGAAATTCACAATTCAATAGTTTAATTACATTTCCTGGGAAAAAAACCAAGGAACCCAACCCAATGAACTATAAAATGAAACAAAGAGGAAGTGATTGGTCAGATGCAGCTACAGTAGCACACACGTCAGTTAGAAGACATCAGCATATCCTGGCTGCCCAGTGTAACCCAGCAACACTGAAACAGGGCAGTCAGACGCTGCGACAGGGAATTGTAATTCCAGGCCTGCTAGTATTTTTGCAGTCCTTAAGTGCTTCATTTAAAATGGCGATTGGTTAAAGACCCTGCACACCTTGAGGCCAAACGCCGAGGCCTGCATGGGCTGCCGGGTGGAGAGAAACTGCACGAGCCTGCAGACCAGACGGCATCCTGAGATCCCCACGCTGAAGATGCTCTGTAAACAGGAACTGACCTCTGCTGCTGCTTTCCGGCTGCAGACATAGCAGCGGCCACTAGGTGGCTCTGTGAGCACGTCTACAAGCCTGGCTCCTGCCGGCAGGACTGTAATGATGCAGCAGTCGCAGCGACGGTATTTGTTTTGATAAACGTCGAACTGCGCATGCTGTACAAAGCCTGTTACTCCGCTGCAAATTGATTCACACTAAAGAGAGTCACACAATCTCTCCCCAGATAGTCTGAAGGGAATGGCAGGTCCGTGTGCGCGCGCGTAGCACTTTAATTTCTTAAGAGATGTTTGATGCAAAATAAAAAAAGCAGACGCTAAGCAAAATGAGAGGAATTCTCTTCTCTCTTCTCTTGAGAACTGACAAAGGCCATTTGTTTCAGCCCAAGAGCTGATAATGAGTAGATAAGAATTAAAGGTAGACTCCCTTCCAGGTGAGGAGACCATTACAAGGGACTAGAGGACCGAGTGATATCCCATAATTCCTACCCCTGGGTGCTGTGGGCTGAAATGAAGCTTTGCAGTAATGCTTTTATGGACTCGTTTCAGGGGCAAACCTGCTTTAAAAAGATACAAAACGCAACAAATTGGGGAAAAACTTGCTGCTTCTGCAAACTCGAGAAATCCCACATCACAAACTGAGCCATCAAGCTTGTTTTCACATAGCACAATGTGCACAAAAACAAACAAAGCCATACTAGTGTACTTATTTAATCCTTGGAATGATATATTTTTTTTAAAAACACACAGCACAAGCATTTAGTATATGTTAGACAGTGGTAAGGCACCTTACAGTACAATAGGTGCCTAAATCCACAAATCTGAAAATTGCTTATGTGAGCACCCTTCTAAAGAACATACGTGGGGGCAGGATGTGCTCATAAGCGCCATAATCAAAATCCAATTCAAGGAAAGACAAACTGCGGCAATTACATGCCCAGGGCTATGGCATCTCACCGAAAACGTGAGTTTGACAGCGCAACCTTACCAGTGTTACTGGGCCTTCAATTTGATAGACATGTATGTCATTAGGAACCTCTCGCACTGTAGAAAAATAAATAAGTCCTCTCCCTAACCCACCCAATCCAGCTCTACGTGATGCCAGATATTACCACTGCTTTGATGCATTTGCATAAACATTAGATTTATTCATTTGCCTGCCAGATGCCAAGATCCAGGGAAACTTAAGTAGTTTTATTTTTATTTAGTTTTATAAGTGACCCATCTGTGCAGCTGGCTATTTACAGAATAAATTCATGTTAAGTACCTTGCTTACGCAGTTTCCCGTCCATAAGTGGACACTACATTTCTGTGGGTACAAAATTAAATGCATCGCTGTAACCACTTTCTCCTTCCACAAGTACTGCACATAGTGTTGTGCTTCATTGAAATTCTGTGTACTCCACCAGGACAGTACAGTACTGTGCTGGAGGGGAAACGCTTACCCTCCCTGGGGCTTGGAGTCAGAGTTGATATCGCTATTGATCGTATTCCCTCCCAGTAAAAAAAAAAACAACAAAACAAAAACAAACAAGCCAAAATTATGGCGAATCACGATCGCCATTCTGAATATGACCTTTGACATGTAGCTCCGCCTTTTTCCCGTGCACTGGGTTAGTCTGCTGGGCCCACACCAGTAAAACGCAGGCGCTGCACGCAGGACGGAATCCGACACACACTGCTGAATGTCAGCCCAAACCTTTCATTCCGTCCGCAGCCGTCCGTCCCATCGCGAGCGTGCGTTTAGGTGCTGGAGGTGGGCTTCGGTACCTCTGTCTGAAGATTATTTTAGACGAGCCGCAATTCTGCGTTTTTACCAGGATAACGCAGATTATGTTGAGCATTAAAGCTGCTTACTGTGTACCGATGCTTTGCAGAGGTTACCATCTGAATTAAATGACTGCATAAAAAGTGCTAGAGGAGTCCGTATCAGTCTAATGTGTTTAACCTACACTTGTCTATTTTTCTAAATGTGCACAGCTTATGAATATTAATGAAAGCCCAATTCTAGAATTCTTAGTTCTAGTCCTTAGGACTGAAAGCTCTCACAGAGTTTTATTTCCTGCAGCACATATCACATTCTCCTGTGTCTGTTAACTGAATGAATGGACCTTCATAAGAGTTCTATATCGCCTTCATAAGCACTACATAAACACTAAAAAAAAGCTTCTCTTAACAGCAAAGAGACGTGTGTCACTGGGTATGAAACAATAATGGCAATTCTGCCGGATCAGAAGAGTATAACTCACTATACAGTATTTATATCTGCAGTTTCTGACATAAACATTTCTGAATGTTCATTGTGTAGTGCTTATGAAAAGTGTTGCACAGCTACTGTATAAAGGACCATTCATAGAAAGTGTTACCCTGAATAGGGATGTGTGTTCTTTCCATTTTTCTCACAGTTAATGAGCTGAAAATTCTGGTTGGCAGCACTCTGTTAGAAATATTTGTGTTCTTAAACAAAAGGTGTTTACTCATCATATGTGTTAATAAAGTTAGATGGTGTCAATCACGTTTGATCAGCAAGTCAGTTTATGCTAATCTTTCTGTTAATAAAAATGCCCTTTTCACAAAGAATTCTCTTCAAAGGATACTGCAGGCAACAACAAGAAAAGATGTGAAATTCAGGTGAGTATGGAGTTTAAGAACTCACTTGGACTTCATAATTTAAGAACTCACTTGGAATGAAAGCCAGGATACACAGTCCTAGGGACCCCGACTGAAAGACCTTTCAGTTTTTGACAATGTCTGGTGGTGATGCAGTGAACCAGGTCAGACCTGGAATGCTTTTTCTCAAAATTCAAAAGTCTGTGTTCTAGAACTCCATTGATTTCAGTTACCAGTAGTGATTGTGACATCAGCATTAGAATGCTCAGTGAAAGAACATTCCAGTTGTGTATTTGCAAAGCAGCTGAATACAGTGAGCTCAACACACCAGATTTATGGATTCTAAATCGGTCTGTGAAATGTTTGAATGAAAGCCAGCAGATCCCTACGACTCTCCAGGACCAGGGCTGGTGAGCTCCAACGTTGGCTGCCACTTCAAACAGAGGACATTTTAGCAACCTTGTTTACCTAGCAACATGCCAGTCAAGGGCGTACTTTAGAGATGTGGTGCCTGACACATTTAGCACGCACGCTTGCATGTACACAAGACCCCGGCACGCAGCTCCAGAGCGACGGGCTGCAGCTGCCACCAAGCGGAAGCTTCGTATCCCCACCCAGCACACCCATGATTCATTATCGAAAGCTCAGTCATGCTGCAGTGCTCTCAGACAGTAAGGCACACTCGCAGGGCTGGAGGGCTTGGGGCCTCCGGCGTTTCTCTTTCCAGCTTCACTGACTGTTCAAAAACAACTTGGCGAGTACAAAATTATGTAAATGCAAGCAAACACAAAGCTCGCGCAGTCACGGCTTTTGAACATAATCTACTGTGATTCACATTGACTGGGTGCCAAAAACAAAATGACAAACTGCCTCTAAAATTCAATTACAAGTGACTCTAAGGCAGGAATCTCAAACTCGTATCTGGGAGGGCCGTTGCGTCTGGTGGTTTCTGATGTGTTTATGGACTCAAGCGATTGGCTGAAGAGTCTGTACACCTTGTTTCCTAAAATGGCTGCTGATATAAAAGAAATCGCAAAAACTGACACAGACTGTGGTCCTCCAGGACTGGAGTTTGAGACCCCTGCACTAAAGCAGCGGCTCGTAGACTCAGTCCTGGGGGGGACCCCTGAGCACGCTGGTTTTCATTCCTGCTCAGTCAAGGTGGCTGAACAAATTTGAGTTCTTTCCTAATTTTTTCCCCCTGTTAACTTGTTAACACAGTGCAGGTTTGGCTCTATCATTTGCTTTGTCTTTGAATTCTTCATCTACCAAATAATTCAGTGGCTCTGTATCCACACTCAACACTTAGGGGCCAATTAATTCACATCAGTCTAATTTGATCAGTTCTTTTTAAAAAAAATTTTTATACACCTCCATGTTATCGTTTTCAATATAGCACAATGTGAATGAGCCTTTGATTTTTCATGACATGCTAAGCTACAGTATTTATGGTATAGCTAGATGGGGGGCCAGCTAGATGCGTCCTTGCTTTTAAGACCCCGTCTGCCCAGGCTCTTCTGAGGACTGAAAGTTTTACCGTAGGGCCTCTGAACGCTGGAAGGCTCGGCTGGTGAGCTGAAGAATGCACCATGGCTCGTTTCGAACGCTTGCGAATTACGAGAGCGACACGCAATCGCATTTCCTGCACGCTTCTAAACCCTCCTCCTCCAAAAGCGCATTTCCCTACATGCAGTGCGCACACAGCAAACTACTTAATCCGCTCAGTCAGGTACTGAGCAGACGCTGTCAAGGGGGAAAAAGAAAAAGCGAGGGAGACGCACATAACCATAAATATCCAGAATGACCGGAGGCAGTCTCATCCTCGTCACATATTTAATGCACTGGCAGTTAGAAAACGAGCTTGAATTGAAATTTTTGGAGGAGCATTGCAAACCTGTCTATTTTTAAAACAGTCGCAAATTCTACACAATTATTGCGGCTCGCCGAAGTGTTTTCATCATTTCAGAATAAATGTGGGGAAATTTAAAGTGATGCTTCTCAGTGTCCGTTTCATGGCTTTATTTCCTCACAATTGAATCTCTAAACCAGAGTCGTTTGTTTAGAATTAAAACGAAATCGGGCGTCTTAAATTCTTTGATCGTGGCATATCTCTTCTGTTTTCCTGCCTTTTTTTTCTTTCTGTGGAAAACTGCTCCCTGAGATCAACTCGAAGCTCTTCAAAAGATCTGAAGCTCGCAGTACTTCAGCCTCATTTACATTAGATCACATGCTCTTCCCGCTTCGTTGCAACAAACTTAAAATATCTACCAAGCCCCGCCTCCACTGACTCACTAGGTAGATGAGGAAGTTGTTTTTGAAGGCTGTGCTTGAACAACAGTAGTTCATTTTTAAAAATTTTTTTTTATAAAGGCAATGGAGAAGTGAGGTACACACAAAACCACAAAGCCAGTCTCTTGCTGTGATTAAAACTGCAACTGAGCAAAAAAATCCTGTTCTGTTGCAAGTGAAGTTACCCCCAGAAGGGATGGATTTCTTAATTTTTCATATAATGCAATATAATACAATGTGCAATCTCGATCTGAATATACCTTATATTGGCATCATTCCCACACTGTAGCGTGGCTACAGTGTGGGAATGATGCACTTCTTGTACGGAAAATGCACTTCTTGTACGTCGCTTTGGATAAAAGCGTCTGCCAAATGAATGTAATGTAATGAATGTAATGGCTATCAGAAACACAGACATATGGCAGAGGAATATTTTTAAGTGCTGGGCGATATTGTGTTTTTAAAATTATTTTTTATATAAATGTGGGAGGTAGCCTACACACACAAAAAATCACTTGAAAAAACATATAAATAGTAAGCTATTCATAATAATGAAATGGTTTATAAACTGAAATGAGAATGTCAGGTCTAAAGTTCGACTGAATTTAATCTCAGCCGATTCAAGAGCGTTCTCTGTCCGGCTGATCATGGTCGCTGCCTGGCCGAGGTGACCATATTGTGCTTTGCCGCAGGCTGCACAGCAGGCCGTGGTCCCCGTCCTTAAGATTTAAGGGCACCTAATCCATTCAGATGAGTTGTTTTTAGTGCAGCCGTTCAGACTTGTTTATCGCAAGGGTTTATCGCCCCGAAAAATCTAAGAGGGGCGGGGGGAAGCTTATGCACTCCAATAAAAGGAAAGAAAGCAGACTTTGAAGCAACGGTCCTGAAATAGGTCGTGGAGTGGGCTGCACACGCCCCCCTCCATCCTCTCAGAACGGGGGGGCATTTCTGGTACCCGTCGCGGAAAATTAATCTCATTTTGAGGGGCACTTTTTTTTTTTACGATCAGTCACGAGAAAAGATGAGTGGCTGGTGACAGAAACGCAGGAGGATCTCGACGGGTTCAGCGAACGTCACCCCGCCCCTCGTACCTCACGCATCCGCAATGACGCCGAGATTACCGGTGGACCTGTTAACCAAACTTCACATCTGGCAGAATGAGACGGCCAGAAATGTGTCGGACTTAATAAGGGTGAAAATACGACTTCCAAAGAGAATTGAGAATGAGAGTTTTTGGGAGATGAAAGGGGCAATGATGTGCATGAAATTGTGCCTGGATAAAAGCATATTCAGAATACATGTATTCTGAAATTAAAATATGCTGAGTAGTAAGAGGTAGAAATATTGTTATCTGAACGGACGACAGTCAAAATAATAAAATTTAAAAAGTACTACTCAGTGAGCAAGAGCAGGTAAAACCTAGCCATGTCATTACAGTCGATGCCATCATTTTTGGTTATCCAATATTAGTTTTTTGCTTCTATTGTTTTTTTTCTTTTCTATTTTTATCTGCAATATGCAATATTGGCAGTGATAAGTGAAAAATAAAAAAGAAGAAAAAAGTATAGTTTAAAAAAAGAAAAAAAAAAAAAGGTTTTATCCTGAAGCTTTCTTGTAAAAAATTAAAATGATCCCTCCTCCTCCTCCTCCCAGACTCTTTTCACTCAGCCCCTGGCAATCCCAGGGATGGGAGCCCAAAGGTCTTTCTGGTGGATTTATTACACTTTAATAAAGTTATGCGAGTTTCCAAAACTCACCGATGAGAACGGAAAGACGAGGCGGGCTTTGAGGGCATGCATAATGCAGGCTGCTTCAGAGCGCATCCGCTGCTCCGCTATTACATATGACCGTAGGCCGGCGTTCGGCGGGCGCTCAGCGGCGGTGGTGGCCACGGCGACGGTGGCGGGGCGCGGTGGCGGCGCTTCGGGCTCCCGCGGCCGGCTCGGACGCACCTCGGTTCTCCAGCGCCGTTCTCTCTCAGGCGAGAGGACGGGAATAAAAGGACTCTGCCCCAGAGAGGAGGAGAAAACTGGTCCTGCCAGATCTGCTGTAATTGCTCTCCGTAGGTGGCTTGCAGCTGGGCTATCACATGTTATCAAGGTAATGAAGAAAGCTGCTGAATAACAGCTAACCGAGCTTCCAACAAGGAAGATAGAGTTGGGGGTATTCCCCAAACACCGTACCCCCGTATGGTAGCCTGTCATATTTGCTTTGACGCCCTCTGCGTGAAGCCACGATGCAGACAGGGACAGTAGCACCTCGGCAGGGGGTGCGGGGATGCAATTCAATTTTCACACAAAGCCAAAGCTTTTAGCCACATCTGTTCTTAAATGACACATTCAATACAGTGTTTTAAAATGTATTTTATCTCTCTGTCCTCCCAGCGTGAAGAAAACAAAAACTTAAAGAAATGAGGAATTTTGACTGGCTAAAAGCCTTGGGGCAGCCCAAACGGTCCCCCTAGACTCCATGCTGAGGCACGGTGGTGACGCTCCAGCAGGCAGAATCCCGTTTGGAATGGCAGCGTGATTCAAAGGGGCGCCCAGTTCCTTTTTAATGGATGCAGACGGCTAATTAAACCCATCGCTCGTTTCATGCAGCAAGCACAAGCCAGGAACAAAAGCAGGCGGGGAAAAAAAAAACAAACAACATTCATCAAACAGGAAACAATGTCTCCAGTCTACCTTAAAGCTAGTGACTCACTCCGTGATTAAAATCAGGTTTGGTGGAAATCGCAGACATGTCAGTCATTTCATAGAATAGGTTTAAAGAGATTCCTTTTTGGAAACTAGCTTTTTATCCTTACTTAACTGTTTTCCCCATTTTGGCATATTTGGGTCTTGCATATAAATCAGTGCCAAATTGAGGGACATGTGCAGTACATCAAAGATGTGTGTTTTCTGTCTGTTAGAGGTTCCCTGATAGGGGTAGCCTTGATGCTAGGCCCTGTAACGAGCTTAACACTGGAAGGGACAGCATCAAGCTTTCCCCAGATTCAGTGGGGAAACACGCCGCTTGGGGTCCCTTCATCGCACACCAGATGGCTCGGTCCCGTTGTAGAGGAGAAAACGGCACCATTCATCATTCTGTAAGTGCCCGGTGACCCAAAATCAACTGCAGCACAAACGTGTTCATGGCCACCCGCTGGCCATGTCTTCCCTACTAAACATCTACCCCTCAGAGAGAGTGAGTGAATAAAAGAATAAGAGAACGAGAGGGAGAAGCCCCAGCTCACCTCGTGGACCAGGACTAAAATGGATATTTGGAGCGTATGCACATTAAACACACCCGTTCTTTTAGCCTCTCTGGGTCCTTCAGTGACACGATCCTCTGGTCATACTTCCGGTCATAGGTAATCAGTCCTGTTCCTGTAGGTTTTCATTTCAACCCTAATATGGCACACCTGACTCTACTAAACTAACTACTAACTAATAATTAGCAGCTCAACAAGATCTCTAGCTGTTGAATAAGGTGTGTTTTGTTAGGGTTGGAGTGAAATCCAAGATGGTAGATCTCCAGGAAAAGCGTTGGTTACCACTGCTTTAGGTTGAGGAAGGAAAAAAATGAAAAAATAAAAACTTATCAGGGTGGGGGAAAAAAAAAAAGCTTAAATGACAGACTGGCTCGACTGCTCCGTTTTCTGTTCTAGAAAGACCATTAGCTCGGGTAATGCCTCCCAACACTCGGATACAAAGGCAAAGACCGCACAGGGTCCAGAAAGTCAATTCTGTCCCTGCTGAGAGAAGAAAAAAAAAAAAAACAGTTGCAGGAAAAGCCTGCTTTTCATTCGCGCTCATTAGGCCTGACACCGCGATCGTGTCAAGGGTCAAATTAGACTTGCAAAGAGTTGCGTTGGTCAATATTCATTTTCTTGAATGGCAGTCCAGCGTGGGGGATGATGGGAAATCATGGAGGGGGATGAGGAACGGGTCGCTGTGCCTGAGGCGGCCCCTGGGGCGGACTCACCATCATGGAGTGGGGCCGGTCGTTGAACGGCACAGCTTCGGTGAAGAACTCGGTGTTGTGGTCCAGCCTTCCGTGACCCCCGAACTGAACCTCATCCGTGTCCAGCTTGATTTTGTATCTGGGAGAGGAGTTAAGGACCACTGCAGCAAAAAAAAAAATGGCATCCTGGACATGTCACAAAAAGGGAGAGGGAGAGCGAGGGAGAGAGGGAGCATGAAATGATCCAGTGAATCCAGAGCACAAGAGTCAGGGAGAAATGGATAGAAAAAGAATGAAAGAGTGAAAGTACTCACTCTTGCAGTGTCATCTTGTAGTTTTTGGAACACATCACCACAGCACACAGAATGAGTGATGGGATTTTATAAAGTGCAAAAAAAAGCCCTTTTACTGCAGCCTCAGACTGAACCACCACACCCCCCCCCCCTCCAAAATCCATCTATCTGAGGGGGCTGAGACTGTATAACAGTTCACTGGCCCCTCTAAATCACCGCCATGGCTTCAGTGCCCTGCACTGGGGGAGCAAGCACAAACCTCTTCTACTTAGCGGCTGAGCTTCGAGACTGCAGAGCTACGGCGTGCGGAAGGTGGTGAGGGTGAGGGGGGTCTCTGCAGTGTGTGGGTTCTGCATGGTTCTCCGTTATTACCATCCCTTTCTGAGCTTAGGGTGTGGTTACATCTGTGTGTAGCCCTCCAGTAGCCATGCTACTGATTGGATAGTATGGGATGGGGGCCTGTGTGCTTTTGAAAAAAAACTATTGCGCAATGTGTATTACATATTACTTATTTTTTCTACTACTTTCAGTCGACCCGATTGATGTTCAGCATACACACATACTCTGAATTGGACCACTTTTAGCCGCAGTTTGAACGCAGCCAAAAAGTCAGAAAATGGCAGACCTCCAGTATATGATTTTATACCTCCCTAAGCATTCAAACCCGCGTTTCTGTCCGCTTCGGTCCAACAACGGCCCTTTATGTGCAAGCCTCCACCTTTCAGAGATACAGAACAACCTGCTACTTCTGCTCATCGAGGATGTTCTTGTGAAAGACTGAATGCGCATGTGACGTTAGCGCATTAGCATGTCAAAAGACTGGATACGCCCATGACATTAGCATGCCGAGGTAGACCTCGCGTAAGTGCTATGCAGTCAGAGGAAGAAACAGAAACCATTACGACACAATGTACTTTAATAGAAAGGAGCACTCCAGTCTCAATACATGCAATAGAGCCTATTCAGATCTTTATGAACGTGGCTATTCAGGAA
Source organism: Anguilla anguilla (assembly GCF_013347855.1). NCBI lineage: Eukaryota > Metazoa > Chordata > Actinopteri > Anguilliformes > Anguillidae > Anguilla > Anguilla anguilla. Next base: position 33,954,825 of record NC_049212.1, read on the forward strand.
ATGGAACTGAAATGAATGAACTGAATTTCGCTACTTTCCTTGAACTGACTGAATTGGCATGAAAGTGCCGAAGAGCCAGACACACAATGTTTAAAAAGAAATATCTCTAGAGAGAATGCTCGAACACACATACACCTCGGGTGTATACACACAAAGTGAATGGGTTCAATGTGATTCTCTCGTATCCATTTTGACAGCCATCAACGAGAGCTTAGAATTAGTTCCTGACATTGGAGGTCCTCAAACAGCCCCGCCCATAAGCTCCAACATAATGCTCCGCCCACAGGGATAACCTCACAAACGGGCAGGGAGAGCTGCCCCAAATGGAAAAAAAAAACCCCCATTACTGAAACATCAAAGCCAGAGAGACTCCCAGAATTAAGGCACTAAATCTTCCTGGTTTGAACTTGTCTTGAGGGACAGTTTTTTATTTTATTTTCCCCTCCATTCATCTTTATGGTTTTCCTGTGAGAGTCCCTCTCCATTTCTCTGGAACCCCTTCTCTCTGCTGCCTCCATATGTTGGGGACCCATCCCCCCCTCTCCCCATCCCTCTGGGGGGGTACACTCCCTATAGTGTAAATTTAAAAAGTACACGACCACACCAATGCAACGGATGCACTTATCTCATAGGAACCTAAGCTACTGCCATCACAGAAAGGCCAAACAAACAGCCAGAAGCAATATTTCAAGGTTTGCCCGCCAAAGTGTTGCAAAATCCTTTCAAGGTGGCACAACCCTGCAATTTTCTCACTCGCTTTTCAGACAAAAGTAGCGACTGAACTCAAAACGCCACTGAGAAAACGGATGAGTTGTTTCCTCTCTCCTAATCGTGCTGGTTAATTAACGCTAATTGGCTTGGCGCGGTACCGTTAAAATGCATCTCTGCAGATGGCGAGAGAGCGAAAGGGGGGGGGGGGGAGGGGGGGGGGAGGGGGGGGAAGAGTAATAATGAAAAGACATTAAGAATGAAGCGTGATTCTGTTCTGCTGGTAATCCCAGCCGTAGGGGGTCTGACACAGCAGCTCGTGAATTCTGATTGGCGGGGGTTCCTGGTTGCGCTCCTGGTGGACATGCAGTGTAGATCGAGCGTGGATAGTGCTGCAGTGCCGTTAAAAGTTCTGTGGGTCGATGTTCAACTGACACCTTTTTACAGAGTCCGTACATATTGCCTTGTCTGCATGGAAGTTCTTGGGCATGTACAAAATGTCACAAAACTGAGTTTTACATTACATTACAGATTAAAAGTTTAATCCAGTCCTCCTTCCTGCCTATGCATTACATTACATTACATTACATTCATTTGGCAGACGCTTTTATCCAAAGCGACGTACAAGAAGTGCATTTTCATGATTGTAGACAACTGCTGAACACGGGTTCAGTAAGGTACAGTTACTTATTTTGTACAGCTATTTCTAGCCGAGAACAATGAACACTATCCTGGTCTAACATCTGCAAAGCCAAACTAGGCAGAAGATTAAGCTAGAGTATTAGGACAAATACAATTTACCAAGAAGTGCAGGGATGGGGCAACATGTAACAAGTGACAGGAAAAAGGTTTATTTTTTATTTTTTATAATATATATATACACAGCATGGTGGTGGTTATTCTAGGTATAGTCTGAAGAGATGAGTCTTCAGGCCATGGCAGAGTCTTCAGGCCTATGCAATAGGAGTCCTTCCACTGACCAAAAGATTTATTTTTGATATAATTTTTTTTTCCCCTTTTGAATTTTCATTTTGGTTGACACGAGCAGAAGCCATCCAATACTCAACCACTCACCCACCCACTCGCTCCCCTTCTGCCTGCAGTAACAATGTTTCACCACTGGAGGGTGACAAAAAAGGGCCGCAAAGTCATAAAGCCTCCAGTTCTTAATCATTACCTACAGTATGCAGAGGAATTCCGCTTGGACACTTTATCCAAAAGACTTCAAGACTTCACAAGAGCCCTTGTTGTGAATTTAAGTGACTGTGTGCACGTGTGTGTGTGTTTGTAACGAACACACACTAGGTATACCTGTTTGCAGGAGAAAATTTCAGACTCTCTGACAAATTGGCAGTTTGTGGCTTCAGCAGTTATTCCCACAGCGTGAAAAGAGCAGCCGGGAGTGAAACCATCGGGGGGGCCCGCGTCAGCATGGGGCCACGCTTTCAGAGGGAGGGGCCAGAGGAGACACCGCGAGGCGGCGGCCGGCGATTAGCGGCCCTGATGATGCGAGCAGGGTCTCCGCGTGGTCCTATCCGCAGGCCTGCTCACTCCCGCTCGCACCCGATTGGCCGGCAAAACTCTTCTCCGCCGCAAGTGACTCCAGGACTTGCAAAACTGCCTCCGTTTCATATACGCACCTCTGAAAAGTACAAGGTGTACCCTTACCTTAAAAAACACCTAAATCTCTGTAACATTTGTCAGGCGCACACTAATTATAGGATTAAATTTATCGCTGCAGCTAGCTCTAGGACTTTTGTGAGATTTTTTTTTTTTTGCGGTGTAAAATTGCACCGAACTCGCTCATGACGTCTACCCTCGTCTTAAACATCTAAATCTGGATACATTTGTCAAGCATGAGCAGGATTAAAGTTATTATTGAAGATTAATTTAAACAGTTTACCTTAGTATTTCATGCATCGACAGATACTCTTCTTCAGGGAAAGTCTTATATTCAGAATTTATGGCACTTCCTTTAAATAGAAACATTTATTTAAGCAATTCAGGTTATACAACGCCAGCCACCACTGAGTGATCAGGACTGCAACATGCCTCCTAGAGAAGTTCTCAAACCGCCGCACCACACAACTTCCTGAGCACTTGAGTATAAATAAACATGAGACACAAACCCACAAACTCATACACTTCATTGCAAACTGAAGGACCACAGAGAAGAGGATCTGCATTGCCACGCAGCTGCTAAGCTGTCCCTTGTCTACCGTTGCCAGGAGCTGTCCTTTCACGTCTGTCTTTGGGAAGTGGGGGAACGGGTTCAAGTCCGCTCCGAATCGAACAGCGGCCGATCGCTTATCAGGCCAGAGCGTGACACAGCCGCACTCCCAGCATCCTGTCCGGCGGTCTCTGAGCATGCGAATCGGCCAATCGCCACGAGGACCGTCTCTTACCCCACCAAACACTTCGCTAAACCGTAAAAAAAGCGACCGGCCTCCCGCAGAAAGGAGATCCCTTACTAAAACACATTCTCCACAAGTGCAGTTTCAGCCCAAGCCACTCTCGTGGAACCTTCATAAAATCTCGGCACTTAGCGGATTGCTCTTACCCAGTGACTCAGAGATGAGACCAGGAGAAAGGTACGAGAAGCAGAGACGACAGCAGGTTGTCAGTGTAGCAGCCGACGGTAGCAGCCATAACATAAAGTAGTGTAAACTATGGCACTAAGTGCCATAGTAGGTCTGAGAGAGAGAGACGGAGGATATGGTACTTTAAGCAGAAAATGGATCTGGGAGTAAAGCTTTAAGAGTAGTTTATGTAGGTGTGCCCACTCGAGTGTAAACACTCAGAGTTCAGGTTGGGATCACTTTCTCCTCCTGTGACACCATCCACTCATTGATTCCTTGAAATCTGAACCAAACTGTTTATAGTGTAACTGCCCAATGGCCTTGTATATGTACTTAACACACTCTGTGGCGAGAGAAAAGAGAAAACACGCGCACGCACACACACACACACACACACACACACACACACACAGTTCATGTACACACCCAATGTTTCAGCTATGTTGGATTTATTCAGATGTTCCAGCTTCATAATGGCCTGCTTCACTGGCATTGGCAGTTATTTGGTCCCCATGTGGACAGACAACAGTAACAGGCTCCAAATGCAAAATCCACACCTTGAATCAACTCTAGACCTTCCCTTAACTTTCTTGTGCATGAACTAATGATGCTAAGACACAGCTGGCCAAGAAACAGCTGAGCAGCCAATTGTCTAATTACTCTTGCTTACATTTGTTTTTCTCACTTAGAATGTGGGGACTATGCATAACAAGGGCTGTAAATGTTACACAGATGACCCGATACGAATGTGAACACCCTCACATTAAAGCAGACAGTCTGAACTTTGACCTCATATTTATTGTTTTCTACGCCAATGTGCTGGAGAACAGAGCCAAAACAACAAATGTTGTGTCACTGTCCCAATACTTTTGCCTTTAACTGTATATACCTGTGTTTGTGTGTGTGAGAGAAAGAGAGAGAGAGAGAGAGACTGCTGATACAGCAGAATTGTTTAAAATAGCAGTAAAGAGAGATGACCTAACCCCCTTAGACACCTGTCACTGAGGTACATATCAAAATCTTCTCTGACAGCTTGAACTTTCATGGCGATATCCAACGGGGATTTAAAATATTCCATCCAGCTGGATAAAGTGCCATTCCTGGAGGGAGGACACACACACACACACACACAAAAAACATCTGCACTTCAGAGAGTGGCTGTTGAGAAAAGACAGAAAAGCAGGAACGGAGTGAGTTTGAATGGCTCGGAGATGGGATGTGGGTTCCTGTTTTCACCCAGGGAAAACCTGCACTTCAGCTGCCTGTGAAAGAAAGGTCTGAGATGGGAGAGGGAATACAAGTGTGCGTGTGTGCGTGCATGTGTGTGCGCACTTGTGCATAAGAGAGAGAGAGAAAATGAGGATGGAGCAAAACTAGGTGAAGGAGAAACTCTGGGGTGTAGCGTTTCCTTGTGCATGAAATCCCAGACGAAAGGAGGGCTGAATAATGAAGACTTACTGAGCAGCACTACGGCGATTACCCATAAGCCCTCCGCACCACACAAACACGGCCAAGGGTCTCGGCTGAGGGAAAGACTCCGATCCGCCCGGGCGTGACGAGGCGCACGCTCACGGTGCCACAGGCATTCGCTGCTGGAAATGAATGCCTGCCAAGTGGGAAAAATAATCTGGGAGCAGATCTACTAATTGGGATGTATTGGCGTGCGCCTAAATTTTTCCAAATTAAAAGCATGAGTACAGCTTGGGGGGGAAAACAATGTTAGCACATCTACCTGTATCACCGATTCGCGGAACGGCAGAGGCGTTTTCTGAATGAGACGCTCTTTACCAAAAAATACTTCCCACTAGATCTTAACGGAGATGCACGTCTGCATACACACACCGGGCAGTCTTTCCTTAATGTTACTGATAAACACACGCGTCAGCTGTGTGAACACCGGTGATAAACAAACACAAGGTGCGCGGTGCGCCTGGAAGACATACCCCCCCCCCCCCCCCCCCCCGCCCCCCCCACCCTTCATCTGGCCCACATACAGCCCGGCTATTCTCTCGCTCCACCGGGTGGCGCTGTTTCACCTCTCATTGGCAACGCAGCCAGCTAATGGCAACTTCTGCCGAGGCTTCGGTTGGCAGAAGTGAATTTAAAAAATACAGGAACATCTGGCGATAAAACCCTGTAGTGCATGTGTGTGGTTTTGTTGTCGGATTCACTTTTGCAGCTCAGGATGAAAAGCAATGGAGAATAATTTAGTAGTAATGGAGTCGTTAACAAGGAGAGTCACTGCAAATGATGGACTACAAAAACAGCATCATCAGAGGTGATGATCTGCCATTACCATTTCATACAACACCACAGATGGCTGACACATGCACACACACACACACATGCACACGTGTGCGCACACCAACCTAAGAGTACATTAGAACTGAGCTTACTGTGCTCCAAGTTGGTGCAGTATTTAAGTACAGTATCTAGACATAGCAGGAGGCGGGGACCCAGCAGTCCCTAACCGGGGGAAGAGAAGCTGCTGCATCGTGGGGAAGCTCTGCTACCCCACCATCCCGCCCACAGGACAGCGGCGATGCTGCGGAAACTCCGCGAAATGGAGGCTCCTCCATCGCGGCTGCCTACACTTTATTTTCAGCTTCGACTTTCCACAGACTGAGTCAGCAGAGCCAGACTGCACACACATGCAGAGGAGAGCAGGGGAAACCAAATTTCTTTAGGTTTGCAATACTGGAGATATTTTATAAGAGTGGAGACACTTCAGGAGAATTTGAATATACCTGCTGGTCAGGCAGTGGTCGTTACGATAGCAAATTGAAACGGGCTTTTACTGCCTTGGTGGGCGGGGCCATTCAGTGCCTTGGTGGGTGGGGCCATTCAGTGCCTCAGTGGGTGGGGCCATTTGGTGCCTCGGTGGGAGGGGCCTTTCAGTGCCTCGGTGGGAGTGGCCTTTCAGTACCTTTGTGGGAGGGGCCTTTCAATGCCTCGGTGGGAGTGGCCTTTCAGTGCCTTGGTGGGAGGGGTATGAGAAAGGAGCATTGATTGGTGCTGCTGGCCACTCTTAAAAGGACTCCGACGCACCGGAGAGGAGTGCTCCCCAACCTCTCCGGCTGCTTGCTCGAGGTGAAAATAAAAAAGTAATGAATGACAGAAACAGAAAGCAGGGAAAAAAGTGAAACTGAGTCAAAGCCCTTCCAATCCCTTCAGCGTGTCCATCCAGCCAACTGCAGGAAAACGGCTCCAGGAAAATCTTCAAAGTTTATTTTCTTAAAGCACCGGAGCTTGTAATGTATACCTATGGTGCAGTAACCCCTTTGAGCAGCTCAGAGTCAAAAGTGCTTTTTCTTTATTTTTCTCCTCAAACTGAGGCTTGAATCTCTGCGCCTCAGGTAAAATGGAGTCTGTATCACTTCTCCAAAACACCATCTCCTCTCTTCCGCAGCGCGATGACCTTCTGTGGTGACCCCCCTCTTTTCCTCCTTGATGTCTCCTCCTTTGACGTGGGCTCGCAGAGATGTGAAGAGACGGGACGCGTCCTCTTCCCATGTCACACCTCTGCCCTTCTGCAGGCGCGTGATCAACCCAAAACACCCCCCCCCCCCCCAAATGCTGAAGTGACTGGCAGTGCTGGGGGAAGCCAGCAGCGATCCCTGAGAGCCAGGTCTGACACCACCCCACCCCGACCCCTGACCCCCGACCCACAACCCCATCCCAAACCTGACCAGAAAGATCACATGGCCGCTCATATTTCGCTGTTCTCTCCGACATTGCTCTTCTCATTTCTACAGGTAAACAGGAACCAGGCAATTATGTGTGCATTATTTAGAGAGAGAGCAGGCACTGGCTTCCTTCACATCTGAAGACTCTCTTGTTTTATTCTCCCGTTCGCTTATTGCGACTGTTCCTCCTTTCACGGGACTATAATTAAACGCATAACCATGGCAACCGAGAGAACTCGCTCTCCGCAGAGTGCGTTTATTCTCGGAGATTGCCGGGGATATGAAGTTTCAGGGTTACAGCAAAGCTAGCAAAAAAAAAAAAAAAAGAGAATGTGCTCGGAGAATGAAGCGATCAAACCCGACCCTGACACACTTGGAAACGGAAAGCCGGTTTCCGATGCATAATTGTAAACTTCATGCTTACGTTTTGAAAGTTTGAGCAAAGTCCCTCATTTTCATTTCTTGCGAGCGAAAAGAAAACTTTCCAATCGCTTTGAATTAGTTGGCATAATTAAGACATGGAAACCAGAACCACTCCAGAACAACTACACCCAAGCCTGTGTACCACTTAGCTCTCTTCCAAATCTAAACTCCTTTTTTCACGTACTTTCTGTGTAAGTTGTTTGGTACGCTTTTATGATGAGCTGAGTAACGGAACCAGGAAGTGATCCCTGACGCCTTTGAGGATGTGCTGCCAGGTAGGCGGGGCTCCAACTGACCGCAGGTGGTGAGTCAAGCCGACTCAACCACTTACGCAACGCTGGAGAAGACCAATCAAACATCATCAGGGGTTGAGACTACCAGTTCTGGGGGGGGGGGCATTTTTGCACGAGCCAGAGGCAAGGGTGTAGGTCTCCAGCCGATTACTGCAATAGAGACGTCCGTACAGGTGGAGCTGGCATTGGATCCACACCGAGAAGGGTCTGCAGAGGGCTGCTCTTAAATCTGCCATCTGCTGATGTTTGGGAGTTTTCGAGTCTGAAGAGTTGACCACATTCCAAATAACCTATAAGAAGACTGTCCTACGAAATTAATTTCCTTCTCAAAAGGATGACGGGGGGGCGGAGCATTCTGGTGCATCCCCTACACTGCAAAAAAGAGCGTGTCACTTCCTGCGTAGAAAGTCAACGCGGGCCCCAGGGGCCCCGACTCAGCAAAAAACGCTGCCGCCTCCGCCCTCTTTAACGAGTGATCCGTTTCGCTTGGGTCCGAGGGCAGCGGGAGCAGGCGCTGCGAGAGACGGCCCAATTTCAGCCTCGCCGCGGAAAACACCCAGGATTCATTAGGAGGGTTATTGGAAGCGCGCGGGGAGGACGCGCGGCGGCGCGAGCTCGCTAACGTGATGGAATCGCCGAGAGCTGAAACGTGTCCGACTCCGCTCCCCCGACGCGCCAATTTATCCCAAAAACGAAGAGCCTAACTGCAGAGATTTCGCTCGCTTTAGACCGTCAGGGAGGGGAGGGCTGCTGCCACACCGTATGTTTGCTAAAAACCGAGCTCACGCGCCGGCCCTCCTTAACGACGGAGGGGCGCGTCCCGTTGCTGCCGAAAAGATGGCACTTATAAAAATGCACCTTAACAGATTTGCTTAACCTGAAACTCGTACATGGGGGCGACATAGCTCAGGAGGTAAGACCGATTGTCTGGCAGTCGGAGGGTTGCCGGTTCAAACCCCGCCCTGGGAGTGTCGAAGTGTCCTTGAGCAAGACACCTAACCCCTAACTGCTCTGGCGAATGAGAGGCATCAATTGTAAAGCGCTTTGGATAAAAGCGCTATATAAATGCAGTCCATTTACATGCATTGGGCGAATATGTCCGATCTTCTGTTGTGAATTTCCATTTTCAGTGACTCTCCTGTGGAAAGCAGTATTGGCGGGGGGGGGGGTGTTTAATAAGTCCTGCTGTGTTTGGGACAGCACCACAGGGCTTGCTAGGGCACAGTGACCCTGTCGGTGTGACCTCACACCCAGGGACCCCCGTCTCCCTCGAATATCCTGCTCCACAGTGGAAGCCCTGGAGCTCTAGGCAGACTAGTGTGAGTTTGTGTGTGCATGTGTGTGTGTGCGTTTGTGTGTGCGTGTGTGTGTGTGCGTTTGTGTGTGCGTGTGTAAGTTTGCGTGTGTGTGTGTGTGTGCGCGCGTGCGTTTGTGTGTCTCGGCCTACTGAAGAGCCATTCTTTAGGGACCCGCCTCCCTCCTCAAGGGATCCCCTTAAGGGACCGTCCTCCTCCTCCCGTCATCCTCCTCTCTGGCTGAATGGCTCTCAACCATCTCATCCCCTAATTGGGTCCTTTGCACACGCTCCCTTGGACAAACACCATAGACGTCTCTTGGGCGCACGGAGCCCTCAGTCAGTCCCTGCGTGCGCCCCGCTCTGGCACGTAATTTCCGCCATCTTAATGGCGGTTAACAGCGGCCAATTAGACGTGTTTTTCTGTGTTATTTATCCACGTTTACTCCGTCTCCCCTACTGCGAGGGACATCAAACGAGTGCTTGGGCCCGGAAGCAAGACTTGTCACACACTTCAGATGAAAGCAACCTGAAATCCTGGCAGCGGAAAGGGAAAAACACACACACACACACACGCACAGGGCGTGTACGAGGAAGTCCTCAGCCTACCTCAAGGAATGGAAGTTTTCTTTTTCTTTGCTGTTCTGCCTAAATGATAACGTCTGAATTCTAAAACTTTTTTGGCTTGAAATAAAAGTAAAATTAAGCACTATTATGTACAGGAAGGGACGACAATTAACATGGAAAAGAACCAATTCAATTTCAGCACTTCTGCAATACAACACAACGAGCACTTATATAACACTTTATATGTACATCTCAGAGCACGAAACAAGAATATTCAAATGAAATATCCAGACTATGAGAAGTAAGCATATAAAAAGTCTTAAGAGGAAAAAAAGATTTAAGAGCCAGCTGAAGTTGCGCCTCTGAATTTCAGAGACGAGACGAATCCCAAAAAAAAGTCGTAAAAAAAACAATTTTTTTTTCACAGCAAGTTTTTAAAAATCTTTTGAATTAGCATCCTCCTCCTTAAACTTCAGTAATGAGCCAAAGCCGGTTCAGAGCAGCCTTAGTGACAGCCAGAGGAGGCCAGAGCAGAAACAGCACAGAGGGGAGAGAGCATCTGCGCTCACTGCAGCTCGCGCCACGGTTTGCGCTGACCGAGATCAGCCACGTCTGCGGTGGAACATCCAGGGGTCAGGAAGTAAAAGACCCGCCATGCGGGCTACATGTACATTACAGTGATGTCACAGTGGGAGGGGCAAGGGGAGGGCTAGAGAGCCCCGCTCCTCCTCTTCGGTGTTTGTTAGCTGTGCCTGTCAGGACCTTGGACAGCAGCAGCCTCACACACACACGAATACACAGTCACGCACGCACGCACGCACACATAAACAGTCACGCACACACACACACACGCACGTGCACACAGACACACACATACAGTCGCACACGCACACACTCACATGTGCACACAGACACACACATGTGCACACACATGCGCGCACACACACACACACACACACACAGCTGAGGCTGATCAGCAGTCAGATCAGGAGGTGCCCATCTGTTAGGCCCTGCTAAACTCGAGGCACAGCCCGCCACACCCCTGCACCACACACTGAGAGGTTTGCCACGTGGGACGTTGTTTTGGTTTACCCTCACTCCCTCTAACCATTCAACGTTTGCGCCCACTTTTGATTTGACTGGCTTTTATTTAAGTTTTTAAAATTATTTTTACACTTTGACAAAGCAGCTGTGTGCCTTCACTGTGCTTTCCATTTGGAACGACACCCCCCCCTGCACGGTGGCCACGCCCAACCCCCCCCCCCCCCCCCCCGTGCTCTGGAAGCCCTGAAAACCGGTAAGATTTGTGTCGCAGGTAATTGCCTGCCGTGCAGGGCAAGGGCCTGTAACCCCGGCCCTGGAGAGCCACAGGGCGGCCTGGCTTCAGCCATTACTCAGCACTCAACTGAGCAATTAAAGCACTTTATTACACCGCCGACTCATCCTCGCGCGCTTCCCTGCGTGTGCACCGGCTGCTGAGTGACTTTTTATAAAAGGTGAAATAAATAAAATAAAAAAGCAGCTCCCCTTGTGGACCGGGGTTCCAGACCCCTGTGGACGGGGCTGCAGACCCCGATGTAGCGTTTCGACCACGGCGTTGGGAGCCCGGCGTCCGCCGCGTGCCCTCCAGGCTCGGCCGAGCGTGCGACGGTCGCGGGCAGGAGCGCGTACGCCCGGGTCACGGAGACCGTCCGCGAAAACCGGCGTGAGCAACGCCCGACAGATGCTGAGCTAATTAGGCTGGTCGCCAGTCAGCCACCCCGCTGCTCGCGCGCGCTAATCCCAGGCCTGTAAACACAGACCCGCGATCCCGCCGCAGCTGACTAACACGCCCCGGGGCTGGCGCTCCCGACGGGAAGGCGTGACTCCCCTGCTGGAGAGAGCGCTTCCCCGCCGAGCCACTTACCTGCTCAGCCCGGAAACAGCCGGGAGGGTAAAATTAAACTAAAGGGGCTCAAAACGGGAAAAACAAGGCGAGAAAAGGATACTTCCCGGGCGAGGTGACTGCCACCCTGTAGTCGTTGTAGCTGTTGGTGGGGTGGAAGTTGAAGACGAAGATGACGTTGGCCCTCTCGAAGACGATCACCTTGTCCCCCTCGTGCCGGGCGCTGACGAAGGCCTGAAGGAATGATAGAGGACTTCCAGTCATCATCGTCATCATCATCAATCAATCAATCCAATCTATTCATCCCGACTAAAATAAAAACGACACAGGTACTGGTGTGAAGCTGAGATGCACTAGTGATTTAACTTTAGTCATGTAGCCTTCAACCCAAGCTGAATTTGTCTTGGTGCCCACAAGTGACGACAACATGAAACAACTGCAGCGCTAAAAGCACTTGGACATGCAGCAAACAGACACGTATGCCAACTCATGGACCTTACCTGATTATATACGCAGATCATGGAGTGCGTACAAACCAGTAACTATGTATTGGCTAGGCCACAGTCTACATCGCTGAAAATAGGCCACTAAGATGAATGCTGACGATGCGCGTATGGCACTTCTTATGGCTTCTTTACCTCAGTTTTACTTTCGCTCAAGCTGTAGCTTAAAAACAACTTTACTGCACCCGTACATTTAGTTTTTCCCTTTGTGAAAGTCTATGTAGAAGTGACCTGGTTTTAACTCGCAGTTCTGTATTTGCAAAAAATAAGTAAAATAAATAAACTGTCAAAAGTGAATAGCTGGCAATCTAATACAAAAAAGCAAAAAAAAAAAAAAAAAAAAGATAAAATATCCAGATCAGATTGTCAGATTCTGACAACTTGGAATCTCAAGAGCCGCCATTTTCCTGAAGGCGAGGGACTGATGATGCGTATTGAGGACACGTTACCACCGCCAGCGTTGGGTTAGCTCCTCCTTCCTCCCTGCAAATTGCTGACACTGCGGAATTTAAACGCGCTCGCACTGCTTGTTCCTGTTTGGGCCCCACTGGTGAGACCGGGAGGCGCTGGTGTTTACACCCCCGTCTGACGCTCCGTCGCTGCGCAGTGCGTTCAGACTCCCCCCCCCCCCCCCCCCACCCCCCTCCCTCTGAAGTGTTCTCCAGCACTGCTTCAAAGCGCAGCCGGCAATCCCGTGGGTAACATACGCCCCTCTCTGCTCTCCGCTCCCACATCTAATTCAGGATGTAGCTGCCATGCTCCCTGAACCTCTACCCCTAAAACACCCACACTCACACCTCTACCACCCCAAACACTCAAAAACACACAACAGTCCCAAAAACAAACGCACTCACACGTAGGTGCTCATTAGCCCGACGAGCGGGGGGGGAGCCAACAGGGGGCGCTCATGCACAGCATGGAAAGGCTGTGAGCCCAGATGCACTGATCCCACTGCCACCTTTCCCAGCATGCTGTGAGGTTTAGGTCCCCCAGTCTAATGGAGTCCAGGTTTAAAAAAAAAAAAAAAAGTGCTTTCCTCTTTTACATTAGCGAGAGGTCACACCCAGAGAATAACAAACGGACCGGTCGCCACGGGAACCCACCTCAGGCACCGCCCCTCTCACTGTCTTTGCACAAGAGCAAGTAGGATGAGGGGCTGGAAGCAGACGGTGAGCCCAAATCAATAGGCAAAATATGAGGGAGGGGGTGTTTTAAAAAATGAACAAATAAATTTTTTTTTAAAAACCCCTTTCAGTGACATGTGACCTCATAGTCTCCACTCTACCCCCCCCCCCCCCCCCCCCCCCCCCCTCGTCCATCCAGCGACCGGAGGGCGCAGAGTCAAGGTCACGGTGGAGCCCTGCAAGGTGAAGCGGGCCTAATCTGCGGACTGCATCGTAGCTGGAGCATTACTGAATCAATTACATGCCGCGAGTGTAATCCCCACCCACTCAACCCGGCCGCCCCGATCTGCATGATCCTATTACTCTAATACCAGCAGAGAAAGGGAGGAGGAAAAAAATAAAAATAAAAATAAAAATACAGCACGGAATCAGATCGTAACTTCAATGCAGCGCTTCCTGTGCGACACAGGAAGTGGATGGAAGGACACCACTGTTATGTCACAGGCGTGAGAACAAACAAACAAACAAACAAAAAAAAAAAGATTATTACTTCTCATTACTGAAATACACTTCAGCCACTGTGAATTGCTTAGTGTGTACAACTGGTGAGTGTGTGTGTAAGGCATGCAGGAGGGTCCGGAGAGTGTGTAACTCACGTGGGAGGGTGCGGTGAGTGTGTGTAACGGTGTGTGCGTGTAACTGCGAGTGTGTGTAACGGTGTGTGTGTGTGTAACGGCGAGTGTCTGTAACGGCGAGTGTGTGTAACGGTGTGTGCGTGTAACTGCGAGTGCGTGTAACGGTGTGTGTGTGTAACGGCGAGTGTCTGTAACGGCGAGTGTGTGTAACGGTGTGTGCGTGTAACTGCGAGTGCGTGTAACGGTGTGTGCGTGTAACTGCGAGTGCGTGTAACGGTGAGTGTGTGTAACTGCGAGTGCGTGTAACTGCGAGTGTGTGTAACGGTGTGTGTGTGCGTGTAACTGCGAGCGCGTGTAACCCGTGAGGACCTGTGACGGTGAGCTCACCGGAGGGGCCGCCAGCCAGCCGTACTTGTCCTCGGTGCGGTGCATCTCGCGGTCGAAGGCGTACAGCTGGGCGTAGCGCAGGTTGCCGGTGTCCAGCAGGTTGTACTGCCGCCGGGCGTAGTGGTAACTCTCGTTGTTTCCCTTCCGGGGGAAGTCCAGCCACTCGGGGTGGCCAAACTCGTTGCCTGGAAAACCAAACGGACAAAATAATCACACATTCCCACAGTGAGTAAAAATATTTACGCAATTTTAATCTCAAAAAACTTCTGGGGAAAAAGTAAGGCTTAAAAAACAAAAAATTGAAAAAGAATGGCTTAAATATGTCACACTCAATTTAAAGTAAAGCACTCTACAGTTAGTTTGCTACTTCCTCTCGCGAGGTGAATCGACTGTTCACATATTTCACTTCAAATTCACACCATCTTCCAACAGGGAAAAAAAGACTTGCATAAGAACTGTAACGTATTCAAACAGGTTGGAGTTTGCACTTGCAATAATCATGGAAAAATGGTAATACAAAGATGGTTTACATCTCTGTGATGTCATCATCTGTCACTTCCTCCAGATCTTCATATCTACCATTGTGACATCACTTCTCACTTCCTTTGCTATCAGTTAATTATCCGGGAAGAAAAAAACCAGGGCCGGATTTGGATTTGAGGGCCAGATTTTGGTATGTTCTAGAATGTGCTGCAGTTATAAATGCATAGATTATATTTACGCATTTACACCTACAGCACATCCCAGAGAAACAAAGTGTGCATTATACATATTCATTGATTAAAAGCAGAGAAATTCTGGATGCATCTCAAAGCATGTCCATGTGACACACTGCAGAGTAAAGCTATACTGTACATAGGCACGGGCTAGGCTATGGGCTAAGCCTTTAGAAATACACTTTCTGAAACAGGCTAGCATGGAAGCAGTGAGGGGAAGTCAGAGTAGGAAAAGAAAGACAATTTATCTATAATGTATAAAATGATTATGTATACAACCTTCTTTGTTTTGTCCTGTTACACTTATCAGTACTGTGTAAAAAAATAAATAAATACTTTAGTTTGCATCGAAAAAATGTGTAATGTTTTTGTACCACACCTCTTTCAATGCTGTGTATTGGCAATAGCCACGCAATGCATGATCTGCCAATAATTCATAATGAATTGAGACTGGAGAGAGAAACTGGATGGAGATCCTGCAGATATGCCATCCTTACATGTTATGAAATGAACCTCAGCTGCTGATGGCGGTTCAGAGGGAACGCTAAAAGCGTTTTGAGAATGTGGACTGTGGAGGCACAGGGCGAGAGAGCGCGGTGGTGCTGCGCTAGCTAGCCTAACGTGGAGACGTTTGGAAGGTCTTCCAGGATCCTTCATTTTACAGCAGTCCGCTCCGGGGGTAAACAGGAGATAAAACACTGGCTCCATAAACATCAGCCCCAGCTCCTCCGCACTGCGCCACCCTGAGCTACAACCTCGGCCGACACTAATTACAGCATATTTTTCCTCAGACCTCTTCCGGCTGCTCTGGCCACGGCCGCAAAACGGCGCGCCCCGGCGAAAAGAAGAGTTCGCCCGCGAGACCCCGAACTTTCCTCTCTGTCGGGAACTCGCGCCGAACATCAACGAAACGAACGAAATGAAATGCGTCTCCGCTACAGCCGGCTAGCGGATTCGCGCTGGCTTCGTCAATACAAAGCAGACGGGTTTTACCACTCACCAATGAACATCGCGCTCCGCACGGGCTAATGGTATTCGCCAGCTAAGACAGGACGACTTGAGCAGGCGACAAAGCCTGCCACCGAAAAGAAAGGAAGAGAAGAGACGGAGGGGTGGACCACGGAGGGATAGATTTGCTCACTGCACTGAATGAAAAGGAAGGGTCCCGGCTGACAGTTCTGGCAGCTAGAGTGATGAGATAATGAATCCATCATCAGGTGACCAGACAACACCATAAAAAAAACAATAATAAAAATTAAAAAAACGGCAGGAAGAATTCAGTTCTGAGGGGCGCGCGTGTGTGTGTGTGGGTCGAGGGGCGGGGATGTGACACACACGCACAGTGCATTGAGCGAAGCTTTTTAATTCCGCCTTTGTACACATAATAACCGCCTCACTAATGTGTGTAAGCTGTGCTTAATGTGGAAATTGCATTAAAAAAATAAATAATTTTTTAAAAATCGCTCTGATTCTCTGACCCAGGCATCTGCACAACTGCTGTAAATGCACATTTCAGCACTTCTTGACAACCCCTTGATACATACCAAACATAATTATTCGAATAAATCAAACGTGTGCACTCCAGCTGACATTACCTTATAATGAAATGAGCAGCAAATTACTCCAGTCAACTGAAATGATAAAATATATCAGATTAATGGTGGCCTGCAGTGGGAGTTCTCTTCTCATATTTGAATTTCGGACTATAAGGCAGGAGTAGAGAGGGGCATTTTAACCTTTTTAAGTGCAGGTTTTTTGGAATGTTGGAATATCCCAAGTCGATGTTCTAGAACTCTCAATAGTTTCTTCGGCCATTGATCAATCTTGTTTTTTATTTACCTGGCCTGTCATTCTCTTCTCTACTACAGCAATTTTTAAAACATTTTATAATTTTTTTTTCTTTTTTGGCCCCCTCACCTTTTTGACAGGTGTTGGAGCCATTTGGCTCTCTGAATTGTACGACAAATGGAAGTCATGTTTGAGATTTAAAACTTTTGTGTGGAGGGGGTTGGGCAGCCAACCACTTAGTTTTCCCATTCACCACTGATGTCTACAATCATGACATCTACTGCACAGGCCTTGTTTCAGGGATTTTAACTGACTGCTGTGCCCCTAGCGGTCAGCAATGCCAGCGCATTGAGTTACATTTGCCTGGGTACCAACAAAAAAAGAAAAACAGGTGTCAATGCGGCAGGCTGGAAATGTAGCGACTTTCACATGGCTATGTCGATACCGAGAAGGAGCGAGTCGAGGTGCGTAATCGGAAAAGGTCACTACCGCACAAATGAGAAACATCCACTGCACCACGGCGTGCGTCTCTCTCCCTCCCATTATCCTCAAAACGGGGGGATGGGCCTCATCCACAGACATTCATGCGCCATTTGTGACTGAAGTACTGGGTGAGTGAAGTATCAGTGGACATTAGTGTGGTTGCATGCATACTGAGGACTGGTGGACAGTGGTGGGGGGGGGGGGAGGTGGAGGAAATGCATCTTATGCGGAGAGTCGACTACTGGCATAAAGACTTAACGGCAGTTTTTAAAGGACACAACCATCCCTGGGCCACACAGCTCAAGTTAAGTGGCGGGTGTGATTTATGCTGGAGTACTTTCAGGCAACAACAACAACATTCCTGTTCAGGGCCACCAAAACCCTCTGGTCGTACGGGACACTAAAATACGAGCATCCATCCATCCCATCCATCCATTATTTAACCCGCTTAGTCCTGGTAAAGATCGCGGGGGGCTGGAACCTATCCCAGCATGCATTGGGTGAGAGGAAGGAATACATCCTGGATAAGTCACCCATCCATCGCAGCAGGAGGGAATAAAAACTGGGGGGGGGATGGCAAATCAAAATAAAATACCAGGAGGACGATAAGCGGTCACAGTCTCAAGCACTTTTCGTTACAGCGGAGTTTGTTACAGAAAAATTGCTACAACCTGTTCAGCCCCGCAGAGCTGAGCGAATGTTAACCTGATAATCACGGCCTAATTAGTCTGACACGGAGCCGGTTTAAAAAAAGAAGAAAAACAGTCCTTTGGTTTCGCGAATTTAGCGAGTGGCAAATTGGCCGAACGAGAGACGATTTGACTCAAACCAGCACGCCTCATTAGCCGCAAGTTTCCGGCACCTTCCGCTCGGCGCGTTCGCCGTTCACCTGTTCCTCCGTTTAAAACCCCGCTCTCTTAATTAAAGGAAAGAACTGCATTATTACTCCTCAGAACGAGTTCGCCGGCTGTCCCCGCGGAACCCCGTCCCCCGCTCCACTCGGGACGGGCTTAATTGGAGACGCTGGAAACGCTCCAGCGTCCTCGATCCTCACCGCGCGGAGAATCTGTCCTCTCCTTCGACATCCTTTCTTTAATCCCCTGCTCTGTGTCTCTCTCTCTCCCCAGTATCGCATCAAGTGTAATTCCGCGATACAGGCCGCATATTATCGCTTGTATATCTTGTTCCGTTCCGACGGTTTTCTTGACGCCTGACTGAAATGGAATCCTTGTATCTGTGAGCGGTGTTAATTGAAAGAGTGAAATGCTATGCATGGTGAGCACTGCGAGGTTGCTGCATGCATTAAACTCACTCGACCGCAAAGCATATTAAACAACAAAAAAAAAAAACCCACATAGCAGTGGAAAGCTCCTGTAGCAAAACACTATCAGGTCAGCTGCTGCAGTGGAGGGATAAGAAATGAAGCGCCTAAGCTATTATTATTGGTACTGGTGTTTTAAAAAGGGAAAAAAGGAGAGGCTCATTTCCCTTATCTTTTCCATTTCCCTCCAAAACAACTGCACACGCGGGTCCCAATGCTCACAGTGATGTAAGACGAATAAGTAGAAGCCGGTAGAAAAATAAGAAGCGACTTATCACGCCGAAAACATTATGCTCAACGACCCGCCCCCTTTTTATCCAAGGTCGGTTATCGCGCTCCAGTTTTCAAACTTTACTTTCCGACTGTACAGCAGCCACAAAAGTTTCGACGAGAACATCTACCGCGCCCGTAGATTTATGATCCGTTCAACGATCGCATCACCACAAGGCCTCGACCGTGTTTGTAAACACTGGCAAGCCCAAGGCATCGTATGTCATTAGAAGCAGAGGACTCAAGCCATCAGTGGATTCAGGATGGGGGGGGAGGGGAGCAGCGTCAACGACAACCCCCACGCGGGCTATGGGGTCCTGAGGGACCGCTCGATATACGATGGGATGGCGGCTCGTGACCAGCACCAAAAAAAAGCGCTTAGGAGAGGAGAGAGCGACTGACACCATCTCCACAGGGAAAGGCCAGCAGTGGGTCAGAGAAATACACTTTTCCATAAGTTTCACCAGACTATTTTTGGCTGGACCGCAACAGCAGGGCCAGCTCTACAAACGTCTGTGACTGACTGACTGAGTGAGTGATAAAGTTACACCGCGCATGTCTGTGACGTCGGCCGGTTCGGTCCAGCCATATACTGGTCTTGTTTTAAATCTTTCCTTTAGGAGCAACAGTGAAAATAACAAAATTTTAAATATGGCGGCGAGGTCTGATGTAACCCGTGGACATGCCGCGACAGATCAGATCATCTACCCCGTCCCCGCCCCCGCCCCCCCCCACCTAGTCCTTCCCGGAAGACACCGATCTCATCTCTCTCCCTTGCCAAGGCCGCCTCACTGGAGACAGCCAATCAATTCCCCCGCCGTCTGCGGCGAGCAGACATTACGACGTGCGCAAACATCCCTCTTCTCCGAAAACGACCTGTTTACACGGGGAGCTCGCGCGGTCAGACGGGGGGGCCGGGCGGGAGATTTACGGGCGGCAGCGCGAAGACGAACGCGTGGAGGCGGGGCGGGGCGGGGCGGGTCGGGTCGGGTCAGGACAGGGCGGAGACGGCCTATCGGGGCCTGGTTCTGGGTTGCATTTGGGAGCGGTCCTCTCACAGCGCCTGCCAGAGGCTGCTGGAGCAAAGACTCTCAAACAAAGAAACCTCAGTTCACCTCTCCCCACATTTCACTTGAGCCTACAGGCTCTTACACACAGGGGTCCACACACACAAGCTTTCTCACCTGGTTTTATGCCGTCATTTTAGATTAACTCTGAACTCAGAAACATGCCTAACCATCAGAGAAGCATCTGATGCGGCAGTGTAGCATAATGGTTAGGCAACTGGGACTGTAAGCTTAAGGGCTGCAGGTTCGATTAACAGGCATGACACTGCTGCTGTACCCCTGAGCAAGGGGCTTAGCCTGAACTGCTTCAGTAAATGGATGTTATGGAAAAAAAACAAAAAGCTGTGCAAGTCGCCCTGGATATAACACCGTCTCCCAAATACTTTTCATGAAAAGCATCTAATGCAATTTTACAATGCAACATTAGCGCAAATTCTGACTCACCAGATACTGAACTGCTATTTTTCGTCTGTATTTGTAACTTCAGGAGGCCCTGGCCTTGAAGCAGCAGTTTTCAGTGCTATGTTAAAGTACAGAATGTCTGCTGCCGCACCATGTTATAATTCAATTTTATGGTGTGATGAAGACTGAGAAGAAAAGCACCCAATTTCAGTTCAATTCAGCAGCTCGCTGGCATAGTCAGCAACTATGTCCATTAATTCATGACAGAAGCATGTAATGGAATATTACATAGCAGATCTACTGCTATAGTGGACATTTTACTCTGATGGAGTGAATTTGATCTCGTTTGGACTTGTATAAACTGTGTCATTTTTCTGTGTACATAAACTGTAGATTCTGTAGATTTGCCAGGTCCACCACTTTTTACATTCCTTTTGTCCTCTGCTTAACTACTGGGACTTCCTGCCCCTTAATTAACTAGAAGGACAGAAACCCAAGGAATCCCAGCAATGGCAGGGAGAGAGAATTTTCAATGGTAAGAATACAGGGCTGAGTACCTGCTGAGTATTTAAAAGGTCCAATATTAATTACGCATTTACTGAACAGTAATAACATCAGTGCAATAATAATTATGCATTTCTTTAACGGTAATAACATCAGTGCAATATTAATTATGCATTTGTTGACCGGTAATAACACCAGAGAAATATTAATTACGCGTTTGTTAAACGGTAATAAGAGCTTTTTATAAATGGAAAATGTTCCTGCCAAATAGCACACTCAGAATGATAAGATCAGAATAAATTGAAAAAGAGCTTGTCTGTAAATGCTCTTCATTATTTTAATCTTCTTGTCAAAAGAAATAAAAAATGGTAGATAAACAAATTATGGGTTACAGCCTTCTCAGTGAAGACACTGATAGTGACAAAGAACAGATGTAAAATAATGAAACTCATACTTACACACAAGCTATGTGGTTATGCATGTACACACAGAGGTATTTTTCCTACTCAAAAAGAGCAAACCGGCCATCCCATATGGAAATGAAATTTACCGAAAAATATCATGGAAAAAATATAATATCAAGATAATGGCAACATTTCACAATATATGGCCAAATATACAAACCACTGCCACAAACATTGCAATACAAGTCCATATATTTACAATATTATGATTGGTTCCTGTGTGTGTTTTATAATGATACCTCTGTACGTTTTATAATGATCTATTATCAGTGAAATGTTCAGAACAATCTTACAAAGTATAATCTAATCTAATCTAATATAGTGCATATGTATTCCACGTCTGCACGCGGCCTATCCTGGATGGCGGTAAGTGAGAGAGGTGAATTCTGGGGCCTGGTTATGTGACGAATGCCTTTTCTATGCAGAACTAGAGCAGTGTAAACAGCGAGCGACACACTGGCACGCTCAGTGAGGCCCAGTCATTTCTCTGGGATTAGCATGCGACGGAGAGGCACCGCCAGGTTGTCGGGGGTGACGGGAGCTCGGCGAGGCCGTCGCCACGCACCGTCACACGGCCCCTCGCCCGCCACGGCGGCCGCCATCAATCAGCCGAACGCGGCGCACCTGGACAGGACGCGGGCGCGAGCCATATGCTCGACCGCGATTAGCGACGAGCGCGGGGGGTGGAGATCGCCGCGTTTGTTAGGGCGGGGTCGGGGCACGTGGGGAGCTCCTCAGAGGCAGCCGCTGTTCGGAACGCGTGCGACACCTGCTGCGGATCGTTTCCAGTTTGCCGGTCACGCTGACGTTGGGAGAGCAACCTCTCCGACTGCAAGACTCCTCAAACAAACGGCAATAACGCCATTCCTTCCTGAAATTGACCGGTATCGACACGTTATGAAGAACTCCAACCTTACGTTCCATAAGAACAAAAACAAGGGGGTGTTGTGAAAATGTTTCGCAGAACAAAGACTTGCTGAACACGATCAACCAGTACCATAAAGCAAGGCCTGACATTGACCATGCCTCCTAATGGCATGAGTGCACCCAAGCGTTTGGAGGAAAATACACCCAACACCATTGGAACCACCAGAACCCTTCACGGTTGCTTCCAATTTTTGTTCACTACCTGTACATATTTCACAGTGAAGTTCTGTTGTCCTCTGCTGATCTTGTGCTGAGCTCTGGTCTCTTAACCCCACTGGTCCAGGGCCAGAGGAGTGGCAGACACTGGATCACGCATGAGCCTCTGAAAGAAAGACTCAGGAGCCACGGCTTCAGAAGAAAGCCGAAGCCAAACGTCTGCCTTTCATTTTATCTACAAGATGGCCGCTTGCTCTCCACTGGCACGGAGCTCCGTGGGTGCGAGGGCACGGGAGATTCAATTAAACTGATAAAGGCCCGCTTCTCTGCCTATTTCTGCGAGGGAAAGGAAAAGGAAAGAAAAAGGAAAAGGAAGAAGAAAAAAAAACGGCGGTGATGATCTTATGCTTCCTTCAGACCTCAAAGTCGGGGAGTAAACTTTTCCCATCAGCGCCAGGCCGCTACGCTAATAAAGCCCTTTCAGCGTTTTCATCACGGCCCCTCCCTCTCCGCCCGCCGCTGAAGAAACGCGCGAGCGTTTCCCTAGCGATGCGCTGCACCCAAACCCCCTCACTTAACTCCCTCACATTCAGAGGGGCTCGCGAAGGTTTCCCGCCGAGCTTCTCCGGGACCCCGCCCCGCCCCCGCCGGGCTCAAACGATTTTGCTGGTTTCAGCGCAGCGCCTGCCCGAAACGACTCCGCCGCCATCGGTCCTCCGACGCCGCGCGTCACGCGGCCTTGATTGGGGGAACGCTGGCGCGGCGTCACGCTCTCTCTCTCTCTCATTTTGTTTTCTCGGGGGCTCTAACGTCCGAGACTCACGCCCCGTGCCTCGAGCGCTCCTCCGTGATTAGATCTGCCGAACGCCGGCTCGCCGGGGAGAGCGAAGGCGACTTTCGTTTAATTACAGCATTTAGTGTACCTCACCAGCTACGCGGACGAGCCTAAACGAAAAGCTCTCACCATTAAGGCAGAGCAGTCAGCCTTATTAATGCTTCACATGTTGGCTCAGCCAGACAAAATCTTCCCCACAGTCTTATCTTTATTTATCTATTCTGGAAAAACAATAAAAATAAATAAATGTCTGCACTTCTCTCTCCTCTCACCTGCAGTTCGACTTCATACCAGAGTGGGAGGGGAGAACCTTGCTAACCTTGTAAATATTATTTTAATTGACACTGTACTTATAAAACCTCCTGTAGACTGTTTTGTCTGCTTTTTAAAAATGTACCCTGAAGTTCAATTGGTCTGCGCTTAATTTTTTTAGATTTTTTGACCTCCAGTTTTGAAAGCAAGACCGATGAAGACCGCTTCCCTATACCATGAAAATGGCGCCAGACCGGAGACAGAAATGTAACGATTCTTATGCGTTAAGACCGCAGCTCCCCCGAGACCCGTTTGACTTAAATATTCTGTTTTTTTTTTTTCCCCTTCCTCATTGAGTGCGCAGTTGCTGATTGGATATGCCGAGTGCGGAGCCCGAAAGCACGGCCGTCTGAACCCTACTCTGAGGTCGCTCTTAATGAAGAGCCAGCACGTCCGGCGAGCCGTCTGCAGAGGTTCTCCCTGATGAATGCAGTCTCGCACGCTTTTGTTGAACGTTGCTAATTACTCGCCGGCGTCAGACACGGTGGCGCAAAGCAGACGGAGATAAATTACTCCCCTCACCGTGCACAACCTAAGCCATCTTTTTTTTCTTTTGTGCTTTATTCCTTTTTTTTCAAATGAGCAGTCCACCCAGTCAGCAGGTGGGGCTAAAACACTTCTTATGGGTCGGGTTGCTTTCCGTCCTTTTAGAAAAGCTTTAAAATGAGAACTGTCCTAGCACTTCTCTCCAAGTTTTCACAAAGGTCAGCCAGCCCTTGGAGGAGTTGCAAATCAGACAGTGAAAGCCTTCTTAATGATACAATTTCATTACTTCTCATTTTTAGCCCTCATTATCGTTAAGCGCAGCAGACCGTTCTGTCATTCCAGATTTAACACCGCAATGAATACTGAAACACAGTATGCACTTTCCATACAGTCATTCAGAGCGCCGGGATAATTCTGCAATGTTGTACTTGGGAACCCGTGGACCAAGGGCTTGCTGGTTCAAACCCCAAACGGAGTAATGAGGCAGTGTTAGAACACAAGGTCCTTTCATTAGTTTGCTTTAATATACATCCAGCTACACGGTAATACATACAGTGTGTGCTATTCTAGTGCGCCAGGGAGTGTGCTAAGCAAATAATGAAGAAAAATGCACTTTTAAGCCTAAGCTTTGTTTACGTGCCTGCACCTTGGCTTCGCCCCCCGCAGCTTTCATTCTTTAAATAACGGAGTTCACTGAACTGACTAAAAGTAAGTTTGATTCTGATTGCAGAACGCACACATTTTAATGACCTGTTGCCTTTCGATTTTACTGCTCAGTAATATAACAGCCAAAGACGGTATCTCATTACTGTACCACACCAATGTTTTTTTTTTCTTTTGACGCATGATGTAGGGGATGCACGTCCATTTTGTTCACCCTCTGTCTGGCCAGCAGTCAGGTGCCTCATTTTAATTATTTTATATTCTTTTTTTTTGGGACTGCGGGTTTCCCGGGAGACTCACCCATGAAGTTGAGGTAGCCCTCCCCTCCCAGGCCGTGGGTGATGAGGCGGATCATCTTGTGCAGCTGGATGCCCCGGTCGATGACGGGCGTCATGGGGATGAGGGAGCTCATGTTGGTGTACATCTCCTTGTCCATCAGCCAGAAGGCCAGGGTCTTATCCCCCACCAGCGCCTGAGCGAGAGGGGGAGGGAGGGAGAGAGATGGAGAGGGAGAGGGAGGGGGGGGGGGGGAGAGGGAGAGTGAGATACAGGGGATTAAAGAAAGGATGCTGAAGACGGGATGAAGGAGAGGGCAGATTCTTCACATGCATGAGACCGTGGACTGGACAGAGCCATCAAATGGGATTGAAAATAGGATATTCAATAAGGCATTAAAAGTAATGATTATACATTTTGCAGTAATAAAAAAACTTAGTTATGTAGGTCCACATATAGGCATTAAGTCTATTTATGATTAAGTTATTTAAGTGTATTTCCACTTTTATTAAAGGAGAGAACATTCAGTACATTTCCATCCAGAAAGCAGTAGTCTAACAGGGAAAGGTAAATCAAATAAATTAGTACTGTAGACACATTGATGTGTGTGCAGACTGCCTGATGAATTTTGACTCCAGCCAATCTAATCCTGCTTTCATTTTGATGTCTACTTCTTTGAGAACAGACAGAACTCCAGTCGGTTTCACATTCAAAAGGTTTCCTAATTCCTTTGCTCTACAATTAAAGACTTAGCTGCTCCAACCCAGCTTAAATAGAACAAAATGATGTTCATCAAAAGAACCAGCAGACTGTGAATGCTCCTGTGAGACTATCATTATACATTATCTCTTGAGCGGAGTGATTGGGAAGCGTGTCGAAGATTATATTTATACCCTTCAATGACTGTTTTGGGTTTTGTAAAAACCGATTATACTTTTTTTTGCAGTTTTAAGGTCTTGCACAGATTTCTTCAACCTTAAGATTGCCAGTTAACAAGACTCGTCTTTGTAAACCCAACCCACTCTGTACCCATCCGCAAAAACAAAGATATCTTTCCCGTGACCTTTCCTATTGACAGCTAAAGCTGCCCATTGAGCGGATCTGCTGTAAACAGATCCGTACATGGGTTATGGTAGGTAAACGCTATTGAATTTTAAATGCTTTCAAATGGGACACACAGCCCACAGCCCACACATTTCAAATTGTATGTTTTCCAGACACAGTGTACACTGAATTTCACTGAAAGAGACCATGGCCAACGATACAGTCTGCCACCCAGGATGGGAATATGCGAATTATTTTTTATCGCCCGCCCGAAGTTAGAGGCGAAGTTCAGGAGAGTGCAGACGTCAGTTGAGGAGGCAGCTCAAGCAGGCAAGCCTGCGGAGGCCCGACCGCTGACCGACGGTGGGGGAAGTGATGCCATCGTCCGCACCGACGGAAGCCCTCGTATCCCTGAGGAACACTGGAGCCCATCGGCTGTCGGTCTGCGGGGATGCTGGCCACAGTCGGCTCTTAACAGGAACCACGTGACCTTCGATGACCACAGGAACCTCTACCCCATCCCAAAGACTGTCCAATAGACAGTAAATTTGAGAAATGATACTCTCTCTCAATCCTTGTTCCCATGTTCATTTGGTGACACCCCTTTACATTGCAAATCAGTAAGTGGATGTACAGAGCTATACCACGCCCAGCCCCGCCCAGGGGGTGACTCACTTATTGGATGTATTCAGCTATGCCTCGCCTATGCCATGTAGTCTGAATCATTGATTGGATGAACCCGCCCAATTCTGTGTTGTGACAGCCTACCTGGTCGTGGCTCTCGGCGTATGCGATGCAGTTCTCCCCGTAGCGACGGTTGGTCAGCGTGTACACGATATTGCCCATGTTCCACTCCTCGTCCTTGTACTCCTTCAGGATCTGAAGAGAAAGAGAGTAAAAGAAAAGCAGTTCAGAAAGCAGCACTCTTTACCTCTTTTGTAAAATGGCTGTGATGTGAAATAAAGTGTAAAAAACCCAGACATCTACACTTTTATTTGTTATTTGAAGGGCGAGTGGTGTGTGGGAGTCTGACACGCTATCTTATGGGAGAGCTTCAGGGAGGTCAAAGATCAACATTATTTCTGCACCACAGCATTTAGAGACAGGAAAAAAAAGAACCATTACAATGGCAGAGTGCTGCAGTCGTCCCGGCCTGCCACTCAACCACACAGGGGGCGATACGCAGAACCGAGGAGACTCAACGATCCGAATATTCAAAGTCAACTGTCAAAGGCATTTTTGTAGACACTGACTCCATTTCTTGGCCTTTCTTCATCCGGAGAGCTGACTCCCAGAGCAAGGTTAGCCGCAGCACAGTGACGGTAAAAATAACGGTATTTGTACGCCGCTGTGCATAGCGTGCTCACAGTCTGTGTGTGTTCAGGCACAGTTAAAAGAAACGGTACACAAAGTATATGATTCTCAGCACGGATGCCATCAATCATCAATATTGTAACGTCACTGTCTGCCAATCAATCATTGGCCAATGAGCCCAATTACATCGGACAGGCGGCCGCTCCGCTGATTGACAGGCGGCTGGCGAGTGTCTCGCGGCCGTGGACAGAAAGCCGCTCGCTGGGACCAGGGGACGGCCAGGCGGGCTGACATGGAGGAAATGCCAGCCCACCTATACCAGGGCTACAGTCAACAGAGAGCGCGCTGTGACGAGTAATGCGGCCATGTTAAACTGCCGCTCTCGGTCCTGTTCTCTCACTCCCTCTCCCTCCGGTCTCTCTTTGGCATGACCTCTTTCCCCTTTCCTCTCTTTCTCTGTCCTCTGCGATATGAAGGGCTGAGGTCAGGGGTTATCTCTCTCTCCCCCCTCTCTTATTTTCTTCTTTCTCTCCCTCCATCTCCCTCTTTTGACCTCTACAATATGAAGAGCTAGGTCAGAGATGCTCTCTCTCTCTCTTCCTCTCTCCCACCCACTCCCTCTCTTAATCTTTCTCTCTGACTCAATTCAATTTAGGTTCTTTTTTTTTGCTTAATGCTTTATTGGCGTGACATATTTTGTAGTACGTTTTGCCAAAGCTTATATATTTGTCACAGCAATTACATTAACAATAATAACAATGTCAAAAAACTATGAAATAAGAAGGGGAATAATAACATAAAGAAGAAACCGATAGAAAAATAATATTATAAATGAGATAGAAGTAATAAAAAATAGTAATAAAATAAATCTTAAAAACCACCCCATAACCTTGCTTTCTCCACCTCTCTCTCCCCCTCCACCCTCCCCCCTTCACACTGTCTCTCCTAGCCAATGTAAACAGGGATACTGGCGATGGATGGACCACATGGAGACGGTTGAAGCAAATGTACATCGCCCCCTGAGGGAAAACACAAGGCACAGATGCGGGCTGCAGGTCCCACGGCAGGGTAAATCACGTTAGCCTCACATGCTGGTCTGCCAAACACCTGAACGCCATGTCTCACGCTCACGAAACTACAGTCACCGGCTGAAGACCTTTAACACCTGTTTAAAAACAGAGAGAGATAGAAAAAGGGGGGGGGGTGAGAGAGAGAAGGGGGGGGAGTGAAAGAGGGAGAGAGAAGGGGACAGAGGGAGAGAAAGAAGGAGCGAGAAGGGGGAGTGAGAAGAAGAGAGAGAGGGGGAGTGAGAGAGAAACGGACAGAGAAAGAAAGGAGGAGAGATAAAGAATCAGGAAGACAGAAAGCAAGAAAGAACGGACATGGAGAGAGAGCGAGAGGAGGAAAGAGTGTGTGTGCGTGCATCCGTGCATGCATGCCTGCAAGTGTGTGTGTGCGAGCGTACAATGGGAGTGGAAATCAATAAAAATGAGCTTAACCAAATGCTCAAGTTATCGTCTTGGAAACTAATCTTAAGACTCGACAAGCTTTCCACTTCAAGATACGGAAAAACTAAGTCTGGTCGATATGATATGGATCCTTTTAAAGCGGAGAAGGATTTCAGAGATTTCTAAACATTTATTACCATCCGGCCATTATTAAAAGGCATTGTCTGTGTGCGCTGAGTCACAATGTGTGCAAAGACAAAACAAGCAAAAATGAAAATCCGGTCTCAAAGTTAACAGTCTGGATGAAACCAAGATATCCCAGATAATGTGATTTTAGTACAGTACTCCTGTCTAAGACTTCCGTCCCTTTCCTGATTTTCTCTATTATGGCATATTTGTCACAATGAATTGTTTCAGATCATTAAACAAAATGTGACAAAAGGACACTGAGTGCACAAAAAACGCATCTTTTAACTTTTTTCATTAAATAAATGAAATACTAATTTATCAAACACCCATATCATCCAATTGAAGAAGTAATTGGCCCTTTAGTTACTCAATCAACCAATTAATAAAATTGAATTGATAATTAGATTCAGCTGTTTGAATACAGCCAGGCTTGATTGCAGCCAGCCCTGTTGAATCTAAACCTCAGTCATATTGAACATTATCATCAAAGTAAAGGAGTCACCACAGAGTTTCTACAAGCACACTATCCCATGATCAAAGGAAATTCTAGACAAGAAAGGAAAAAAAAGTTGTTCAAATATATCAGTCTGGAAACAGTTACAAAGCCATTTCTAAGGCTCTGGAACTCCACCGAACCACAGTGGGAGCCATTATCTCCAAATGGAAAACACTTGAAACAGTGGACGACCTGCCAATATTTCTCCAGGACCTAAGCGATAACTCACTCATTTGATAATTATTTTATTTATTTGATGAAAAGTTATTTTAAAAATGTGTTGTTTATACTTGGGTTCCCTTTGTCTAATATTATATTTTGTCTAAAGATCTCAAACCATTCAGTGAGTCAAATATGCAATAATAGAGGAAATCGGGAAGGGGGCAAATACTTTTTCACGGCACTGTATATCCTTCACTTTGCATTCAGTAAAAAGGGGTTTTATCTGTACACAAAACTGTCCTTGCTTTTGCCTGAATTACTGCATGCTCATACATATTTATTACCCTCCATTTTATTTTCCAATTTAGCTTGTTTTGTGCTCATTTCCGAGGCATAAAAATAAGAAATGCACTGCGACAAGACGCTTGTGTAAAAAGGAAAGTGCAAAGACAGCACTGACGACATCATTAAAACAAACCTTCTGTACTTTCAGGGAAACAGCGCGACATGACGTCAGGACTGATGGATTGTCAGAGCAACAAAATACAAAGGCAGTGTTGGGAGACAGAATAATGGCAACAGACAGACTGAGAGTGAGAGAGAGAGAGAGAGAAATAAAATGCCAGGATTGAAAGGTCTCTGTCTATCATCATATATATCACTTAGGTGTGAAATAAATGTAGTTGCTTTTGCATTGTATATGCATATACATTTGTTGCCAGGGTTTCTGTAATGAACTACACGTCCCAGAATGCAAATCTCCAGTTCAAACATCACATAATTCCTATGTTCAATATCTGCACATTATCTGATTCAGGTAATCACCACAATGAAGACATTACTGGTTTTGCTAAAAAAGTGGGACTGTCAAAATATATAAGATTCAGAAAGATACAGTAGGCTCTACTCTACGTGAGTAGAGTGTTGCACATCTTGCAAAACTATTGGACAAATTCAGCTCTGCCTTTTGCAGACTATTTCCTGCCCAGGGTCCTTTGCCATTTTGAAATCAGCCTCACTGACAGAGGGCCCACAACCAAGGCTTCTTAATGCCAGTATCGGCATTCTGGGAACTAATGGAGTCTTATTAATCTGATGTGAAAAAAAGACGGGTTCTTGGTACGGAGACGGAGAATGTTTTTTCTGTCTGTTTTATGCACAGCTAAATAAGATTTAAGTGCGTCAGCTATCTATAGTGCATTCCAAACAAATAATCGGTCTTAAACATATGATTGTCTTGTTAAAATGTGATTTAATGTCCTGCATAGGGCCCACTAATACATAAGTATTATGTATTAGTGGGCCGATAGGGGAGACAGAGATCAAACAAATAGGAAGCATTAAACACCATGTTGAACAAATAACTTCTTCATGCCTAGACTTTTTGGTACATATTTTCCCACATCTTAATTAGTTTATTTAGTATTACTGATGACGAACATTTAATACGCCTACGAATATCTGCAAATATAACCAGCACATCTTGACACTTGAGAGGTTTATGGGTTAGTTTTTTTAAACATTAATTTTTTGAAATAGGGCAACTAATCCATCTTCAAAGGGATAATTAGGAATAAGATAAGGCATAAAAATGGTAATGTTAAGCTGGGTCACATACACAACACGGGCACCTCTGTTGATATTTTAGAAGCATTTTATTTATGGTCTGCATCACTGTGTACATGTTACTGCCTGAAAATGAAGTTTATTTCACAGTTAATCAAAGAACGAAAAGAAAAAGAGAGGCTTCTAGCATTTCTTTGCAAATCAATGTATCAATTTGAAAGTTAAAGACTATTTGACATACAGTAATACAATTGCAGCATTTATCGAATAATTTTTTGGACTTTCTAAGGTTTTGAGTTTGTGATTTCTTCCTCTGGATTACTGATAGAGTTTTTTTTTTCTTTGGTGGTTTGTACTAATGACATCTTTTGCCAATGAAGTGTGCTGAGAGAGAGAGAGAGAGAGAGAGAGAGAGAGAGAGAGAATGGATAGACCGCATTGCCAGTAGCTCGCCCAGGTTCACACACTGCAGAAGCCACAAATCTCACTTTACAAGCAATCCTGTCAGGAGCCAAAGTGGATGCAAATTAATAATGGCACAGGAGTGAGCGACGTCCCCTCCCAGCGGCTGTCAGACAGGCGGTGATTTACGACACTCAGCAACCCCCAGCTCTCGGGGTGCGAAGATTATCCAGAAACGCGGTGGCAGGCCGCTCATCAGCGCACGAGTCACAGGGCCTTACGAGACACGCAGCAATCCCAGCATGCTCTTACCGGCTCCCGCAAACCGGCCAAATGGGCAATTACTGCTTTCGTCCGTTTACGTTTATTCAAATAAGTCAGGAAGTAAATAGAACAGGACTGCTGCCAGACTAATGCTAATTTCGCACCGCTAGTGCTTAATTCGGTTCAATTCAGTTTTTGCAAAGACAGAGAGAACCGGTACACGGACAGGTCCGTGGTTTAACACCACAGTGTGCAGCGGTACAGCGCAGAGCATCAGGAAGCGCCTCCTCTGTGCAGCTGCACGTCGTGAGTTAATTAACACGTCAGGTTTGGATGCGAGGGGCCGCGTTCAGCGCTAGCCTGAGGGACGGACGCAGAGCCGAGGTGCGGCGTGTGTGTGTGTGTGTGTGTGTGTGTGTGTGTGTGCGGCTCAGCTCGATATCGCACGTCGGCCCCGGACCCAGCTGCGACGGAACCCTCGCCACGGAGACGCCGGAGCGAACAAACAAACAAACAAACAGTGCCAACCCCCGGCGCCGGGCTCCTAACCGGCCTCCCAGCGTACACCTGCCCGTCCCCCTCGCCCTTCCTCAGCCGCATCATGGAGATTAATGACGTCTCCTCCCGCGCAAATTTCTTGCCTCGGGCTTAGCTCCAGCTGAAAGACCCCCCCCCCCCCCCCCTCAGCCCCCCGCCCCTGCCCTCCCTCCACTCTCCGCACTGTTTCTCCTTGCTTAACAAGCGGGCTGAGAGAGAGAGAGCAGTATTTAAATCCACAAGCCCCAGTTAAATCTCGCGGGCTAAGGAGGGGGTGCAGGTGGCTTAGTTAACAGAATAAAAAGGATGAACCCCAAAGTGCTATAATTTGTGAAGAGGGGTGGGGGGGTGGGGGGGGGGTGTGGGGTGGTTTGGGGGGGGTGGGTGCAGGTGATGCTTCTCTCGGCTTGTGCTTTGGCAGCGCCGGAACCTTCTGGAACACATCAGTCAGCGTAAGCAAGGCCCAGTTCGCCAGCTGCGCGGACACAGCGTGCTAGGCTTATTCCAGCTGAATGCGACGTGGCACAGCCGTCAGGGGCTTGCAAGCTCAAGGCTGTAGGTTAAATTTCCAGGTGGGGAACTGCACCTGTGCCCTTGAGCAAAGGGCACTTAACCCGAGTGGCTTCAGTAAATGTTCAGCTGTAGAAATACTTTTTACCATTTAGCGGACACTCTGGACTGTCCGCTAAATGGCTAAAATGTTAATTTTAAAATGTCGACATTGCCTTGTGCTTTCCCGAGGATGCCTTTGAACAGCCTTGTATTTGTAACACAAAGTCAATTCAGATTCTAAATCTTGTTCTTTTGGACCTGGTCTGCCCCCCCCCCCCCTAAAAAAAAAGAAAAAGAAAATTAAGTCAGTGGGGAAAAATATCATCTGTGGCAATCCCTGGCTAAATGAAGGTAAAAACTGTTGGCCGTATAAAAATCCACACGCTTAGAATTTGACAGACTGTGTCAACAGACCGATTTCTGACAAAACTGTGAGGTGTCAGAACCATGTAGCATGCAGGATATGGCTGCCAGAGACAGACGGACAGACAGACAGACAGACCCGGCAGAAACAGCAGACGACTGGTGTGCCGGTAGCCAGAGAGTTGCCTGGAGCCGTGGAATCACTTTTTTTTTTTTTTTTTTTTTACCACCACAGCTGCCAACGAACCCATTTTCATATTTCCTCTAATTGTTTCCGTTACGTTTCCATCCATTATGGCCGCGAGGAAGGGGCCTCGCTAAATAAGGGCCCTGCTTTTGTGCCGTTATCAATTAGGGATGACAGCGTTTCATATTAGTAATCAGATGTAATCACCCAAACTCGCGCGGCATGTCTTAACTGCTCCTCTTATTAGGACGTCATAATGTTTCACAGGCAGCCGGCCAGCACCGCCGTCCCTGGCCCGTAAATGAGCGGTATTAATCAAGAGAGTCAGGCTGGGGGCCAGAGGGGGGGGGGGGGGCGAGGATACGCAGAGGAAAGCAGAGAGGGAGACTGTGACGAGCTCACCTGAAGTGACCCGTCTCTCCTCGCCTGTTAAAAAGCACCCTAATTGATATGTGACAGGAAGCTTGGCGGCCATCTTCTCCATTCGCATTAAAAGTGAAAGAACATTTCCGGTGAATATTTTATGGTGAAACGCCGGCTACATTTGGTTGAAAAGTGAAAGTTTTTCAGCCAACTAGGAGGTAGTCAGGTTATTTCCAAGTAAAACCTGAGCTATATTGGGGCTAAAGGGTAAGATATTCTGAAAATTTTTAACAGCCAAATAGATGATGTTGTCCTATTTTATGATTCAGAATGTTTAAATATAATTTTATTGAAATAAAGGCAACAAATAAGCCCTAAAAGTTCAAATCGCTTACTCTTTTTGCTCTGCCTACCTTTTTCAACAATCTATGGCAGTGGTCTCCAACCCTGGTCCTGGAGAGCTACAGGGTCTGCTGGCTTTCATAGTGACTCTGCACTTCATGAATCAATTAGAGCAGTTTATTACACAGTTAACTCAACTCACCTGGTGTCTTGGGTCTCAACTGGGTGCTGATTTTAAGGTGAAAACAAAAACCAGCAGACCCTGTAGCTCTCCAGGACCAGGGTTGGAGACCGCTGATCTACGGGATGATCACCTACGTTATATTTTGCAACGTGATAGAATGAGGAAGTGAGATACTGCCAAATCGACTATAGCTAGCCCTTTTCCATTGAAGAATTTGCCTATATCGCCATAACTTGATGTGCATAATAAAGTTATTGCGACAACGCTAATGGAAAACGAGTTAATCGACATATGATGCTAGACTAATTCATTTGCTAGAGGTGGATTAGAGTAGATCCTAAGGCATGAGCTAAGCTAGCTAGTGCTATACATCGGCAGTCATTGACAGAACTAGCACTGTTAGCATGCAGCCCGTATTATCTAATATCCTTAGACAATAGGGACGCACACAACTACTAGTATCAATCTTCTTGTGTGAATCTGGGCAAGTTAGCTAAAAAGCGAATTTTCCAGAAAGTGCTCTGGTTGTTGGCTTTAGGAAGAATCCTCCAACTCCAATCACCTCTAGCTCAAACCTGAACGAGTGTATTGCGGTATCAGAATCAGCGATGACGTCTTCTACAGACTCAGGGTCCAGGGCACCTGAGTCACTTATAATGCCCTCTTGATTTGGAATCAAATATTTCAATGCTGTCCATTTCTGTCATCTTTTCAACGAAATGCTGTCCATTTCTGCCATCTTTTCAACGAAATGCTGTCCATTTCTGCCATCTTTTCAACAAAATACTGTCCATTTCTGCCATCTTTTTAGCCTAAAGGTAAAATAGCAGAGCCATTTGTCTTCCGGGTTTTTCTGTCAGGCATCACAGGGTTAATTTTCCGGCGTGACTTTGGGTGTTTCAGTCGGGAGTGATCAATTTGCCAACTTTGAAGCCATACTAACAAAAATTTCAGCTCAATTTACTGAAAAATCTCTGGACTGAAATTAATTAATCTAATATCTTTGAGGGATGCTGTTATGTGGTGCTTACCCTTTAACCTAGGCCGTTTGGGTCAAAATGTCCCTCAGATTATATTTCCACCCTTCTAGATGTCTCAGTGTGACAAATACACTGTGTACAAAGAGCATAAATACTGATGAATGGTACACACACATCTCAGCATGTTTCTCTCATTAAAAGCAAGAGCACATGTAAAAATATATACCCATCTTGGCATGCCCAAAACCAAGAATGGTACACACTGGCAAATATTTTAGGCAGTTTTCATACTACATACATGTGTTTTTCTGAACCAAATGACGGCATACCACATGTTCTCCCAGCAGTAACACACAGAATAATGTGTTGTCTTATTCCTAACACCTAAATTTAGAACTATTTTGGCAGCTGACACAATTTTGCAAATATTGTTCTGGCTGTGAACATTCACACTAATAAAGCCTACTCATGCAAAAATAAAAATAATAAAAGAGACTCCTTCACACCTGCAAGATTAGAGGGAAAATCTCAACCAAGCCTCACAAGTGCAACCTTTGCATAGCCCAAACAAAGAATGAAACGCCGCTTTTGGATTCATACAGAGTAAAGAGTTTATCACGTAAAAAGGAAAAAAACCCACAATTTGAAACTACATCGCGTACGTGCTGCAGGCCTCCACGTGTGGCCAATAGCGCAGCCTGTGAGCACTGTGACATCAGCACGAGGGCTTCTGCTAGCAGAACACGAAGCCGCTGTCCCCGGAGCGGGTCAATGAGCCGACGCTTAGCTGATAAAAGCGAAGACCGCCGTCTGGGCCATTGTTCCGGAGCGCGCGGCGAATGCTCAATTAAGCCCCGCTCTGAAAACTGACGGGGGAAAAAAGGCCACGGCGTGGCGGATAACATCAAGCCGCTGGACGACCGCTCTACAGGAGAGAAGCACTTCAGCGGTCTGGTGAAGATGATCGCTGCGCGCCTGTAGGCGAGGGGCTGACACACGGACCGTTCCGTCTAAAAAGGGATGACAGCGAGCACCCAAAACGATTTCCAGGGAAACGCAACCCCGTGCCATCGCAGAGCGATCGCGACGCTTCAAACTGTTGCATTTGGCGTTTTATTTTCTCCGTCACCCGTCGGTGTGCTGATGGTGCAGTCGCACTGATGAGTCTCAGTCCCCCTCAGTCATGTGCTTCTTTGGGATGGTACAGTCCATGCGGTGGGTTAAGAAGAAGCAGTACACTGCTGAGGGACATCACATCAATTAGCAGATCCTTCTGACAGCCTTCTCCAGTACCATCCAGCCCGATCCATATTTCTCATATGTGCGGTGCCGACGAAATCCATTTCTGCCCCCATACGGAGCGAGCGGCGATCGCATCTTTACTGCGTAATGCGCTGCCTCGGAGTTCCATTCTGAATTATGCGCTCCTACGACGTTTCATTTCCAAGCCGAACCGAGTTACTTAACTCTCGAAGTCGCGCCGCGGATAACAAACAGAAAACAAATTCCATTGGCGTGATAATTGAAAACCGTGTGAATAATTCATGTCGGTTATCGACTTAGGTTGACAAAGATGGGGGACGATTCGTATAGCATCGCAGGGGGCTGAAAGTAAAATGAATATGAAATCTTAAAGGAATGATGGAACCATTCTTAATCTGAACCTGAACAAAAAAAAAAGAAAGTAGTATTTGGAAAACAATTTACAATGTCGGAACACGCCATGATGAACAGCCCTCAACAAGTTTTCATCAAACTGACACAAACTGCGACCAGATAAATATGTGTTTGCCACCCTTTCAAGGAGCTCCACATAATAACTGTTAATAATGCATTACTCCTAAAATGTTTAATCTCCCGCATTGAGTGAAAATGCCACAGACGTTCAGTTTGGAGTCTATTTATTATTTTTTTTGTCTGAGACTCTAAGATCCCTTAGATTCTTAGATCATCTATGGGAAAATGGTGATGTTGAAAACCAACATGGCACATAGTCAAACCAGATTATCAACAAAGTAAAATAAAAAGAACAAAACAAGACAGCACCAAGGCTTAATTAGCCACTGTAGTGTAAAAATAAATGCTAATCCAGGAATGTGCCTCAGAAGTAAATAACAGATTTTAAAGGGTGGATGCATTTCTTCTGGTTGACTCTTCCAGTCTAAGAAGCACCGCATACCCACACATGAAACGGGAAGGAGATCGCTTTGGCGGAGAAATAACGGCAAATTAATGAGCGAGGCTTTTCTGGGTGTCACATCCTTTCAAACGAGAGGAGGAAGAATGTTCCCGCTGCGGTGAAAAGAGGGAACCGCGGAAGAACAGACGGACGTATCCGCGCCGTTCCCGGAGAAACAGGCGGACGGGCGCTTGATCATACGCCACACGTGTCCCCCCCCCCCCCACCCCACACGCGCGCGCGCGTTCCCCCCACCGCTCAATTCAAAGCTGAGCGGAGTCACTTGACTCCTGCAAGTCAATAAATCAACCTGACAGAAAATGCAATTTGTGTTATTACTCCCACATTATAAAAATAATAATAAGCAATGAATGCCGGTTATTGCCTTGTGCTGGCACAGATGGGGGAATATAGTGCCATATAGTCACAAGAGGAAGCAAAAGTATATAAAGTAAAAATAAATGCATAACAACACAACAACAACCACAACAACAACAATAATAATTTTTTAAATATCCATATTTATTTATTATTTTTTTCAGATGTAGGAAGGGCAGTCTCGAGCAGATCAATCTATCAGCACATATATAAGAGCACTACACTAATCTTGGATCAGAAACATTCCTCTCGGTGAAAACATGGCGGATCCACCCAGACACAAAGCCGGTCAGCCATCAGACACTCGGCTTTGTGTGGCCGGTTTGAGCACAGTTTGCCCTTTGACCTCTTCACACGCTGAAGCACCGGTTGCAGCTGGGGGGTTAAGATGCTGTTGAGTTGCTGTAAGGTGGGTCTGAATGTTCAGGAATAGCTGCCCTTGGTGTATACAGATTATTGACTGCACAATCCCAGGAAGAACTACAACTCCCAGAGAACAACGATCATCACCACCTTCCTATATTGTGAGTGGCCCCATACTTTTTTCATATTTTCAAATCAGAAAGAGACACAGAGAGCGATAGATACCAACAGGAATGGGGGTGGAGAGAAAGAGAGACACAGACAGACAGAGAGAGAAGGTATAGTAAGAGAGAAATAGACAGAGATACCAGAAGGAGACTGACAGGGTATGAGAGAGTGAGGAAGGGAAGGAGAAGGTAACAGAAAACACTCTGTTCCTGCTGCACCCCTGCAGCTCCCCTCATGGCGTACCTGTGCCGTTTAACTGAGGCAAACGTGAGCGAAAAACAGAAAAAAAGAATTCCACAAATAAACGATCAACAAGCCGAGCGCATATCCTGTTACGCTCTGTGGATTGGAAGGACTCCGGTGAAGTGAGCGTGAGAGTTTCACGGCACGGATCAGATACAGCGATAACAGGCGCAACTCCGCTGCAGGGGAAAATCCTGCAACAAACGGAAACCGTTCTACAGCACTCAGAAGCAACTCACTGACACCGAAAGCTGCAATTCCACTGCAGCCCAGCAGGGGGCCAAAAAGCCGACCTCAGTCAGCAGTCACTCGCTGTTGATTATGAGTTTGAAATATAAAAGTTCTGTACTAAAAGACTGGGGATGAGCGAAGGGCGTTCGGAAAACAAAAGCCGGAAGCTAGTATAATCGAAAGTGCATGGCTTCTGTCTATTTAATTTCAATTTTATCTCTAATCTATAATTCATTTTGTCCATAATGGGTAGAGCTGAACCAAGGTTACATAGAGGTGAAGAAAAAATATAGGCCTATATTCATTCAGAAAAGGACACGATTGCATGTGACACAATCGCTTCTGTTCAAGTTAAGTAATTGTTTTTTTCACAGGAATTCATTGACAGTTTTTTAAATAGATTTGAACACTGGTTTCAAAAGTAACTATATCAAGCATGATTAGTAAACTCCATTATCACACACAATGTACTCCATTATCAATCAGCTGGTCGGTGCTGGGGTAGCACAGTGGTGCAGTGGGTAGCGCTGTCGCCTCACAGCAGGAAGGTTGTGGGTTAGAATCTCAGCTTGGGGCCTTTCTGTGTGGAGTCTGCATATTCTCCCCGTGTCCATGTGGGTTTCCTCCGGGTACTCCGGTTTCCCAAAGTCCAAAGACATGCAGGTAGGCTAATCGGAGACTCTAAATTGGCCATAAGTGTGAG
This sequence comes from Anguilla anguilla, assembly GCF_013347855.1. Taxonomy (NCBI): domain Eukaryota; kingdom Metazoa; phylum Chordata; class Actinopteri; order Anguilliformes; family Anguillidae; genus Anguilla; species Anguilla anguilla. The sequence continues at coordinate 33,994,237 of NC_049212.1, forward strand.
TGAATGTGTGTGCCCTGCGATAGATTGGCGGCTTGTCCAGGGTGTATTCCTGCCTCTCGCACAATGCACGCTGGGATAAGCTACTGCACCCCCCGCGACCCTGCTATAGATAATGGATGGATGGATGGACTGATGGTCGGCGCTGTTTGCGTGGAATTCCAAAGCGATAACCCGCTTTGAGATGCAGCCGAAAAGGTTACCTACAACATTGCTGACAGCAGCTTAGCGCCTCGACCTATCTCAGCGGATGAAAGACAAATGTGGGACGGGTGCATTATGTGAACCAGTAATGCTGTTCACATTGAGCGTTAGAAGGTTTCTTAATTAATGCTCACGGAAAATTGGCCGTTAAAATGATAAAATATGCTTCAGTAAGAGCGCTAAGAAAATGTGCCAACGTTATTAACGCGGTTGTTAGTTGTAATTCAATTATCATGACGTAGCTAGATCAAACGCGTTTTGGTAAGAGAGGGAATCGGATAAGGGTAAGGGCGGAGCTATGTATCTGTAGCGGAGGAAGAACATTTTTATTCTGAGTTAAATAAACAGCGTTCCACCGCCTTCCCTTCAACCACACAGCCCCCCAAAACAGTTCCAATTTAAACCTGGGTTTAAAAAATATATATATAATTAAGCCAAGCCGAGGTTGGCACAGTGCATTCCGCAAAGAAACCGAGAGGAACTGCTCCTAGTGGCTTCACAAATCAAACACAGTTACTGGATTCCTCTTCTACTGAACACGAAATTCATGTCATGAATTAAGCCAATAATCAATTAGAGATGGAATGACTGTGTTACCACAAGATAAATACTTAACGTTTTCTTATGGCATTGCTATTGATTAGGATTCAAAATGTGAGAGTACGTATGCCCCTCCGCCATACAAATAAATAAGTAAAATAAGCAGGAAAATCATAAGGATACACAATAAATTGTCAGTTCAAAGCTGTTAACTTAACATTTGGTCCCCATTGGACTGTTAGAGTTATCTGCTAGAGTTAAATAAACACTGGACATTTTACTGTCCACTCTTTGGTCATGTCCAATTTCCATGCAAGGCGAACATCTGAAATTATTTGTTGAAAAATACACAACGTGAATGACACGTTTATCACACGTCGAACCCACATACCGAGTCAGAATCAGAATAAACCGAAATCATTGGCTTAATGGAGCCATTTTGGGGGTCTTTATCAAACTTCTTGGCTCACTTTGGCTAAGAATAACTGAAACGGAATATAAATGAGGCAGAGGCTCCGTTTTAGATAAAGAAATGCTGTACACAGCATATGGTTTAGTCACATCTGTGACTCACTGAAAGATGAGCAGGGATTTTTATTTATTTATTTCTGCCATGGAGTTACAGTATGGATAGCACTAAAGTGCCACGTGACTTGAATTCAAACTTCATTTTTAGTTCTCATTTAGTTCTCATTGCAGGTAGTCATAAACTTTGCATTAACTTTGCAAAAAAAGTCATTCTGATATATATCCTCAGATAAATCATCCACGTTGTAAAATAAGCCTTCCCCATGAGGGGACAGTGATGGGAGTTATTGTCACATTTCCATAGAAAAGAAATATGCAAATGACACACATTATCCCAAACTTCAAAAGGATGACCACCACGACCCTCGGAAGGACGATGAAGGGGAAATGGCTGCCATCTGAACATCTATGGTGCCCCTTCCAAAATTGTACAGGAAAGGAAACACATTTTTATCCTTTATCATTTAAAAATGGGGGGAGCAGTTGGATCAAAGCTGGCTTACCATAAATATGTATGCACCAAATAATTTTGCAAAGCAACACATTTCCTTTTGAAGTCAGACAATGTGGTTGCACAAAAAAACAATGCACTGCTCATCCAATGCATTAGCTGACCGAGAAGATTTGAATGCAACATTATACAGCAAAATAGATGAGCCTATACCAGATGTGCTCAGAATAACGTTAGCCAAGACAAGAACAGAGCTTTTCATCATGGTATACAGGAAAACCCATATTACAGGATTTGAATACAACACAGTGGCTCTAGAGTCGTCCACTCTCTGCAGGTGTGTGCGATTGTACTTCAATCACACCTTCATCTGCGACAAGAACAACTGTACACATGTAGAAGCTAATACAGTTTCCTCAAATGAAGTATCTTTCTCAAAATTCCTTAAAGACGGTAAGGGAATAAAGGCTTCCTAAATACTCAAAAAAACGTAATGATTGGGATGGAGGAACAGTAGAAACAAGGACAATGTTTTATTTTATTTTCCCAGACAAATGAATGGTGAAAGGGTTTAATGGTCAAGCAAGACGTGAGGCTAATATGAACCGTGGCATTGAAACACAGCGCCCGGCTAACCCTCACCTGGATCCACTTGTCTGGAATGGCCATGGCCAGGCGGTAGTCGAAGCCACACCCTCCTTCGGTGACGGCTCGGCAGAGCCCTGGCATCCCGGATACATCCTGCGGTGAGGAGGGGAAGCATATTTCAGCGGGGTCTTTCCCGGGGAAAAAAAAAGTCTCAGTTTTTACATCTGACTAAAACTCGCCACTCATCCTTAACTCTGAATTTTAGATTTCAGAAAATAATACACTTTTCATTCCTTACATGTCCTGTGAAGTTTCAGCTGTGCACTTTTAAAATAAAATAGCTTAAAAACATTGCATGATTGAGTTTAAGATAATGGGCAAGGTGCATTGTGGGTAAACTGAACACAGGTGTACGCTCCCAGAATTCTTCTCATGTACAGTGCCTGCAAGGTGCTTTCACTAGTTTATTCTCCGGTGAATACAATTACACCAGTGACATACTGACAACAGTGATAGTCACATTCTTGGGAAGATTTTTTCTTAAAAACTTAAAAACCCTATTTTGTTTGACCACACTCTGTAAAGTTTGTTTAATCACCACGCCCCACAGACACAGTTCATCTACTTAAATCACAGTCATCCATAAAAACAGCAGACCCTCCTCCCCTCCATTTGCTGTTGGCACCAGTAGTTTTTCAAGGCGTATTCTTTATCAATTGCACAGAAATTAATTAAACAAGTAAATGAATAACTGCTTTCATTAATTGCGGCTCTGGGCTGTTTTAGTGCAGATATTGGACTGACTGTTTGTTTAGGAGGAATTTCTGTTTCTGTGGGGGGTGGGGGGGTGGGGTGGGTGTCCTGTGGTCAATCTGCACAGGCGGGGGCAGGGGACCCCTGATTTCCTCTACTTTTAAATCCAGGATACTAAGCACCCAATTAACACCTCCACTTGATTCATTTCAAAGCCCGTGTTCCTGCCTCACTGCATGCTGACGGATTAAAGGAAAACAGAACAATCCAAAGCCATTTCCATTTTTAAAAAAACGGGTCTCTTTCCGTGGTGAGCAAATCGGATAAGTCCAGATTTTGCAGCAACCGTCTCTGAATACAGATCTGTTCGTATCTGCGCTTATAAATTAGACGTAGGCACCCCGCTCGTACACAATGTGCATTTGCATAGAAATACGGCAGCGCAAACAAATATTACACAAATGATCAAAGAAAATAATTTTTTAAAACACATCTCGTCCATAAACATCAACCCTGATTTCCGCTCAAAACCCAATATGGAAGTCTAGTCAGGGAACTGGCTAATGGCTAAAGAGGCTGGTCCATCTGAATGGTAATAGATGCTTTCAACAAACAATGTCACTCTGTACATTTAAATGACATCGCCCAGTACGATTTCACCATTGAAACCCTTAACTAATGCAATTCAGCAAACTTGTGCGTGGATTTAATAACATTAGTGTTGCTGCTGCAGGGCTTGTGGTAACCTCTTGCTGGTAATGAAGAGGCCAAGAGCCAGGGAGGGTTAAAAACACGGCACACATCCAGCGCATTTTATCTCAGCGTGAATCTGAGCTGGAAGTCCCTGAGCCTTGGTCCCTTTCTCACAGGTATAGCCGCTATGGGCTACGGGGGGGGGGGGGGCGGGAGGGATGAAGATCTCGTCGATGAAAAAAGAAAAAACTGGTGACAAATGAGTACAGAGCCAAAGACGTGGAACCAATCAAGGCAGCCCAGAGGGCTTGTTGCCAGGACATGTTTGACCTTAGAGAAGTGGGAAGTGCAATCAAAAGAGTGGAAGATCAGGCTCCACAACAAAAGCACACAATGGACTGAAAAAGGGTGAGAAGTCGCTGTGTGTTCAAACAAGAACAGCCATTTATTGTTTCACAGTGTCAGGCAGGACGGAATACGTTCCAAATGGACGGACAAGGGGAAAACTACAATGACTATGGCTGTTTGCAGTGACCATAGCGTAAACATGCACTTCAATCTAATCCTCATTCAGAGCAGTGTGACATACCATGAAAGACTGACCTGATTGGGTGTGACATGCTACGAAAGACAGATCTGATTGGGTGTGACATACTATGAAAGAGGGATCTGATTGGGTGTGACCTACTATGAAAGGGGGATCTGATTGGGTGTGACATTCTGTGAAAGAGGGATCTGATTGGGTGTAGCTCACCTCTGCAATGGTGATGCAGTCAGGATACAGTGTGTGCAGGATGTGGTTGGCCACCATCAGATAGACGACAGAGTCCTCATCCACCTGCAGACCAAAGTACTCAGAGTAGTCTCCTGAAAACCCAGTGCCTGAACAAAGAGAGAGAAAGAAAGAGAGAGACAGAAAGACATAAGGAGAATGAGAAGGTGTGAGAGAGAGGGAGGGAGTGAACAGTGAACGCTCTGAAGCTTTTTGTTCGCCCACACTTCTAAATCAATTAGGCTTTTCAAACTTACTGAAAATATAAAACATTATTATGCACAACACTTATTTGCACCTCAAGGTCTACAGCTTTCAGGATTTACTGGCAGGCTTGAAAGCACTTTCTTAGTTTTTGTTTATTACCATCTCTCTCTTTCATTTCTGCGTTTTTCAGGGCTTTGTTGCATAGGAAATGTACGTGATTGACATCGCTTTTCAGATGGAAGGCAGACGCGTCTGATATCTTTTCAGGGACGGTGGGTGGGTTGGGGGGGGGGGGGGGGGGGGGCAGTGGAGGGGTTGGGGCGTGGGAGGGGAGGGGGGCAGTGGGGGAGCAGACACAGCTGCAGGGGGAGGAGGCCTGACTTACCGAGGCCATGGTGGTGATAAAGCATGGAGGTCACGCCGTCGAACCTGAAGCCGTCAAAGCGATACTCCTCCATCCACCAGCGCAGATTAGACAGCAGGAAACGCTGCACCTCCCAGCTGCAGGGAGGGACAGAGTGAGGGAGAGAGTGGGAGAGGGGAGGAGGGAGAGAGGGAGAAAGAGAGGGGGGGTGAGGGAGACAGGGAGGGAGAGAGAAAGAGAGAGGGGGAAAAGAGGCAGACAGAGGGAGAGACAGAGAGAGAAGGGGGAAAGAGATAGTGAGAGAGAGAGTGAGAGGTGAGAATGACATAGCGATGGAGGGAGAGGGAGAAAGAGACAGTGAAGAGACAGAAATGGAAAGAGAAAGAGACCATGAACTTCATTACATTTTCATTTACCCATCCGTACAGTACCCTTTACATATTTTCCCTTGCACTGCAGAATTCTGACAGAATTGAGGTGCTTCGCTCAATGGAAGGGCTCCGTTGGGTTATCACACCTGCCACGTTTTTCTTGCGAAGGCAGTTTCCAAATAACATTCACGCCGTCGGTCAAAAAGTGTTCAGGAGAAAAACATCCTGGGAATGCACCGCCCTCAGCTTTCAGCAGGGGCTCTTTGAGTTTTTAAAAGTCCTCTCCGATCAGCAAATGGGAAGACAACTAATTCTGCGGCTGGCGAAAAAGGGGAGGAGCAAAGCTTTAGGCAGATTCCCGGTGAGGAGTCTCACTGAAATCAAACTTGTGTGCTGATTGATTGTTAGCTTACGGTAAAGGAAAGGAAACCATAAAGCTAGAGCTTTGGTTATTTCTGCCACAGAGAGACTACACACGCAGATCTGACACAGAGCACAGGAAGCAGGTGCTTGGTTTTCTAGTGCAAATATCAGCGATGTACAGCGAAAACGGTGTTTTCCCCACCACAGAGCAGGCACAGGCGCTTTCGCACTGCTGGGCACGCACAAACGCTCCTAAGACAAGCCGGGCGGGCGGACCTGGCCGACATTTCTGTGAGACTGCCTGCATTGGGCCTCACGTGAAGCTGACCCAAAGCCAGGCCGGCGTGAGAGGACGAGAACCTTCCGGAAGCCCTCGCACTCCGGTACGCCCGCAGCCTAAACCGTCCGTCCGGTAGCACGGAGAGACTCACGACGGCTCTGACACATTTGCAGAATGGGCCGGTCTCTCCCTTTACCAATCCCTCAGCACGTTAGCCTCTCGGGGGAGCGCATCGATTTCCGATCCGCGTCTGGGCAAACGCTCTTCACACCACGGGGATCTGCGCCGGTCAAACTGGACGCTTCCTGCCGAGCTGGAGCGACGGACGCCCGCCGGATCGATTCGCCAGCTATCGGCTCCACGCGAGAGACGCTGTTCGTACAGCAGCCTTCTGTACACGCGTCACCTTCCTCACAACCACACATTAGACTGGAAGGAGAGCTAAACAGATAACAGATCTGTGAGTATCTGCCGTCAACAAAAGCTCCTCTGGCAGCCCCTACTGTGTCCTAATTGTGTTATCCTTAGATTGTCCTCCCCACCCCAAAAAAAAAAAAAATTAGGGGCATAAATACAAATGTAGAAATACAGATGGATATTGTTAAATCAAATGACTGTACAGATGAATTTCAAATTGAAGCATCTTCACTGTTCATTACCCATATACATAAACACACATAATGGAAAAATTAACTTTCGACAACAGTGAAGCAAACAATGTTTGCCTTTTTTGTTTTGTTTTGTTTTGTTTTGTTTTTTAATCACGGTAGTTCCCAATGCCCCCAGCATCTGCCCCAGTGGGCATAATTAAGAGGTAATGGCTCTGGTAAAGTGGTCTGATTCAGGAGAGGAGCTCCTCCGTGCGCGTTTGCACGAGCACTTCCCGACTGCTCGTTCCTCGTTAGACACTGAGTAAAAGCCAATTACCGACCTGGCTCCTTCGCGCGTATCAAGTGGCAAGCTCGCGCCTCTTAATCATTCAGATGCAATCTGGCTAACGCGTTTGCATCCATTAGGGCTCAACGGTGACAGGTGCCCCGGTGACAGCTTTGTACATATGCAAAAACATTATTACAAATGCAATTAAAACGATAGCGCTTCCATCGCGAATAAAAACGCATTTCGACATTTTGATTGATACCTGGTTATGGTTGTGTTCCGTAAATTTTCAAATCCTTTGAAAATGCAAAAGGGGAAAAAAAATGTATAAAATAAAATAAACCAGAAGACAGTTTTTTTGTCCTACAGAAAGGCACACACACTGCCTCCCTCAGGCTAATACCCTACTGTTGCTACAACGTTTTTAACCAAACTTCTTCGTGCGGCTTGAAACAACCGATCCCTTAGTACAGCTTGGTGTGGAGGCCCTTGCCTTTAAACTAAATCAAACAGAATGCAGGAGCCTCCTGAATATCGGCTGACGTTAATTACCGATACTCCCCCGTGTTTTAGCTGGCCTTTGAATTCACAGAGCTTAATACGTTTCATTAGATTAGCAGTGACAGAGAGGGCATTTCGAGTCAACCATCCGATGCTTCTTCAAGAACAGCAGACTGCGGAGGAAAAACTGGAGGCACAACAAGCAGTGCCCGTTGGCATGAAGCACCCCCGAGCTGGTGTGCACTCCTAGGGTCAGGTTCTCCCGGTCCATAGACTAACCCAGTGTGGCGTTCGGTCCGCCGGTGAGGCCGATTGGTTTCGGCAGCGCCGGCTGGTGGAGAGAGCGCGCGCACCTGGGCTGCGTTGGCTAATCAGCCCAGGTGCTTAACGGTCTGCTGCTCCCCACAGTTCGGGGCCGAGACCGGGAGCTCACACCGAGAGCGCAGTTATGATTTTCGTTTTGTTTCGGAAATGTGTTTGAGGAGAAAAGGAAGAGAAAGCGGTGGTCCGCGGCTGGGATGCTGGCGCCAAGCTTGGGAAGCGGGCCAGCTACGGGCGGCGCACGGGAAAGTGGTCGCACCGTTTTACTTTCTTTTGTCTTTGTTGTTTTAGCTTGTTGTGTTAGTTTATTGTTTTTGCCTGGAACACATGAGGGGGAAGAGTGAAGATAGCGTTTAATTTATTTTGTGTTTGTGTGGGTGTGCTCTCTCTCTCTCTCTCTCCATGCGGCAACCAATGGTGTTCCCCGGCACTGCCGCATCTCCCTCCTAGGGGTGTCATGCTGTCGTGTGACACCCAGAGATGGGCAACTAGGAAAGTATCCATTTCTGGTTTGCATGCCACCTTCGGGCCTAACATGTACGCCATCTGACTGCTACATTTCTCATAAGCGCACGAATGACAGCCAAAGACTGTTCTCGGGTCCCTATATCAGGGATTTTCCCGCACTGAAATGGCTTATGCAAGCCGCCTAAGCTGTCTATAGGAGAAATCGGGCAAAGAAAACCGTGTAAAATTAATCAGAATTGCCTGTGAATTTATTGGCACAATTTCGTCGTGAATGATACTCCATTTCAAGTTTTTAAAAGTTTTAAATTTACATACAACCTTAGACACTCTAAATGAACCACAATAGAATCCGCTTAATTGCAAAATAGAATGAAACGGAGAGCGGACGACCTCGCTTGCCACTCAGACGTCTGCTATCGACTGATTTCCAACTTATTCAACTTACCGTGAATTACTTCAACTTACAATGACGTAACGTCCAAATCGATGAGGAGGGGTGCTTTTGTTTGTTTTTTAACCCCTAGGTCAGCTTTTGCAAAGCCTACTGCACAGACCAATCTGGTGTGTGCTAATTATGAATTCCAGTGACCTGGTGGCTGTTTCTTTTCTATTAATCAGTTGGAGCATCCAGAAGATGAGGCTATGTCAACACCACAAGCAAATTAGCTGAACAAATTAACATTAAACACTGGACTCAAGTCAAACACGTAGATGAGTAAAATTAATTTCCTTAATAAATATTAAACACAATTTAAAATGCCGAAGGTCTCAATAGTTTCACTAATCTCCAAATCTGAAGCCCTCTCCATGACCTCCCTGGGTACTAACCCTCTTCTTTTCTCTTTAGATGGCATTCTGTAAACATATAATAGCGAAAAAGCATGTTGTTATAGCAACTCAGACGAGTCATAACTTTAACGGCTGTTAGATTTATACAGACGAGGACATAGTGTTTTTTGGTCACCTAGCATCCAATTCCAGCTAGAACACACTCTGAAAACAATACTAACGTAAGGTAGATAACGTTCTTAAATGATGTATGATTTATTGTAAATAGAAATAAAGCCGTATACCTAAAAATGACTTCCGGAACAGATTTTTTTACTTTGCTTGCTCAAAAACAGTTTTTTGGAAAAATTTCCTGCAAAGGTCATCTTATTGCTCCATTTCTTTTGGAGGTGGTAGAGGATGAATTGAACGTATAATACTACCCTGATATGGGTACAGTAGCTGCATTGTACACCAAGTTACTGACCGTGTTGCATTCATCAAGCGTTAAATTTATGGCGACTCTCCCCTATTTATAGATCATTACGCAATGTAACTGGACATAATTCCAGGAACATATTTGAAAATATGCACTGATTATTTATGCAAATATGCAATCTCTTTACAATGAATGAAATGAACGTGGTACAGAATTTAGAAATTCCATGCAAAAGAAAGAGGGAAACAAATAGAGGGAGAGAGAAAGAAAGAGGGAGAGAAATAGAGGGAGAGGGAAAGAAAGAGGGAGAGAAATAGAGCGAGAGCAAAAGAAAGGAGAGAAAGAAATAAAGAGAGCGGGACAGCGGCCCCAGGAGGAGACTGAGAGGGGGTGCGGCTCGCGGCGCTGACGCTCGCGCTCTGTTAAGAGACGAGAGAACGGGCGAGATCGGCGAGAGAGCCTCCTGGAGACTCCAGAAGGAAAATAAAACATCAAATGGCGTAAGACCAGGCTGTCTGTGAGAGGCTCCGGCACACTCCGCCACACTCCGGCGCCCCTCGGCGCGCCTCGAGTGGGCGTTAAAAAGCGCGGGCGCGGCACCACCCAGGTGCCCCAGCTCCCCGCGAGGCGGCGTTGCCATAGCACCTGGATCGCCACATCCAGCTCGCTTCTCTGCTTTGGGATGCGTAGCGCGCGGTGCGAGCGGAAAAAGGCCGGATCACGTGTGCATTCTGTGGGAATTCGAAAAGGTCATCCCTCTCTCCCCCTCTCACTCTCTCTCGCTCTCTCTCTCCGGCATCAGGCAGAGAGACGCAAACATGAGGCCAAACAGTCTGGCGCACAGATTCATTGCATCTTTTGACATGGAAAAATTTCAGAGAGGGCCGGCATGGTGGCGCAGTGGGTAGCACTGTCGCTTCACAGCAAGAAGGTCCTGGGTTCGAATCTGGCCTGGGCCTTTGTGTGGAGTTTGCATGTTCTCCCCGTGTCCGTGTGGGTTTCCTGCGAGTACTCCGGATTCCTCCCACAGTCCAGGCTAATTGGAGAGTCTAAATTGCCCCTAGGTATGACAGTGTGAGTGAATGGTGTGTGTGTGTTCTGCAATAGATTGGCGACCCTTTCAGGGTGTATTCCTGCCTCTCACCCAATGCACGCTGGGACCCTGATCAGGATAAGCGGGTATAGATGATGGATGAATGGATGAAACATTCAGGCAAAACCCCCCGAATGACAATGATTAAACAATTTTAATCAATGGACCAAAATTTAATGTAATAGCCCACATAATAATGTAACAACAATAGCCACACAAAAAAGGAAAATACAACATAGAGCGGTACTAAAATCACTGAACTGTACACCCATCACACCAAGGCCACAAGTCTTTTTGCTAGCGGTTTATCTCTTAGCATAATAATGACTGAATGGCTTAGCCTCTGCAAATGCCAAAGCTCTGTCCTTTCACTAATTTTTCACCATGTGTTCCCACCTTAGAAGAACTAGGACAAAAACTAATTTCATTTTTGGACTTTGGAGGCAATATTTCCCATCTCGATGAATATTTGGGAACAAGCTAAATATATTCCTGCTGGCAGTGGCAAATCTACCATCTACCAACTGGTATGATACGTGAGGAATCTGAACTATCTCTGAGCGTAGCACAACAAATTAACTTCAGATATTCCGTGCCAGCTACATCATGCTAACACTGGTAAATACAATTTCAAACACTGATAGAAGTTCCTTGGACATAAAGTGAGTTTGCAATGCATCACCCAGTGTTTTGTATTTTTATTTTTCCTCCACCCCATGCCCATCCCCCACCAAAAACTTGTTCCCGCCGAATTGTGGACGTATGCCCAGGCGCATCAAGCCGAACCTTCGCAGCGAAAACGCTGAGGTAGTTATCGAGATTGCGGTTTCATAAATAAAGGTGTGAAAGAGCATATTACATCTCGGCGTGGTCGGACTACCGATGAAGAGCCTGGTTCGGATACGATAAGACCACAGGCACGCCAGTCGCACGTTCCCACGCGATAAATATATTATGGCTCCTTCACGCTTCTACTGCGAGAACAAAGACCTGAAACACAAAGAAACCTCACAAGAACAAGATAATGGGCTAAAGCAGAGAGGGAGAGAGAGAGAGAGAGGTTGAAATGGAAGGAAAAAGATCCATAATTTGAGGATTTGTCTCTGATTTATTGCAGAGATATCTCACTTATAATCCTGAGTGGTGCTCCATGGCCCACCTATCCCACAGCACGTTTCACAGGTAGAAGGTGCTGTGATCGGGGGGGGGGGGGGGGGGTAGGATATTGCAAACACCTGTACGGGGCACACCTGTACGGACAGAATCCCTAAAGGTACCTTAAAGGAGGGGGGGGGGGGGGTGGGGTGGGTAGATGATCTATGCCCTGCTATCTTCACATTAAACTCAAGCTACAGATAAGAACAAATACATTTGAGGAAGCCCACAGGTCATTCCATGGAGGGTGCGACGTTCCAACGATGGTGTCTGGCAGGGTGATGGATTCTAAAGAAGCCTCATTGAGCTGTAAGCACAAACCAAGCACTCCCCACCACAGGAAGCAGAAACTGTCCAGCCCCCCTCTCCGTTCTCCCCTCCCCTGACCTGCCGGAAGGTTCTGTCCAGCTTATTGAGGCAGGGCGACGGGGTGGGACGCTTTTATGCGAAAACATAACACAAAATGAGGAGAACAGGCCCATTCAGACCATCATCAGTTACACAGAGTCTGGAGCGGTGATCTCAAACTCATGTCCTGATGAATCGGTGTCAAACTTAATTGCTTATAAGTTACTGATTGGCTGGAGAGTGCACACACCTGGTTGCCAACTGGCTGCTGATTGGTTGCCACAAAAACCTGAAGCATGCGCAACCCTTCAGGAGTTTTGAGACTCTAGGATAGAGTACCCAGCACCATGTCAAGTTTGACTCAAGTTTGAAACCCCGAGAGTCTCTCCCAGAACTGTATGACCTTGGCAAGCTGTTCCCCCCCCAAAAAAAATATATATTTTATCAAAACATTTCCTGCTTATCAGTTTGGAATTTACAATGAGCGACGTGCTAACAGGCTCTTCCGCAGCGCGGCTCGAGCGTCACAGCGGGCAGCGCGGTCGGATTAACGTCCACCAGATGTTCCGCGGCGCTGCCAGACACCATGCGGTCGCTGGATTCGCCCCACAATATCTCACTCCCCACGCCGATGGCCACAGCGCAGGGTGAGCTCAGCCTGAGGAATGATCAGACTCGTAAAGGAGGCGCTGGTGTGGTGTAATCGTTAGAGGGCTCGTCGTACGTTCATTTCAGATCTATTTCTCCCTAAACCAGGGACAATAAGTATGAGGCTGATGTCTGAAGTATTTAGTGGTATTTACGTAATGTATTCTCGCACAGCACAGCATCTTGAGATACAGTATGTACCTCAGTGATACATACACACACACCAGTCTGACTGCTGGAGATACAGAAAAAATGCATGTATATAGTATCTCCACGTGGGAAACAAATAAAAGGAGGGTTGTCAGAAGGCACAGGGTGACGGACACGTAAGAAAGTCCGAAGTCCCTCGTCAAAACGCCGCGATCCAGAGAGTTGGCGACATCGGCAGGCGAGAGGACGGAACGAGGAGAATAATCCGGCGCGTTCACCTACCCCCTCTCCCCCGCCGTCCTTGGGCCTCTCCGAAAAAACAGCCTAATAGAGAGCCAGGGAAAGCAGCTTAATGGAGCCGCCGCACGTCTCCAGGCTAGTTAGTCCTCCCGCTACGAACAAGAGAGAAAGTGCATTCTGTATTCTGGGCCTGTAAGTCAGGGAACGCCACTGCTGTGCAAGGCCAAGCAAGCATTCCTTCTGCTGGGCGGGAGGAAAGGGGAGTGGGGGAGCTCTCAATTTGGTGACTGTCCAACAGCCCAATTAAAAGCCTGTCCAAGTTTAGGCCGCTTGTGCCCATTTCTCCTTCGTTGTCTTTTGAGCCGGAGACAGAAGGTGAGCCCTTTCTGAAACCGATCAATTTGACTCCGAGCTTATGAAAACAGCAGGGTGGGGGGTGGGGGTTATAGAATATTCCTCTGTAGATCCTTTGTAAGGAGACGGAGGGTGTAATGGCAACACTCATCAATTCTGCTGATCAATGATGCATGCGTTGCTGCAGTGCCGTGGAGATCTGCGGGAACAATAAATCGGGATAGCGGCGAGGACCCCGAAGTGCCCCGCTGATCAGACCTGATTTCTGCCAAATAAACTGCACCTCATCACTGATTCATAACCCCCCTGTGAGGGGCCTCAATGTTCCCCGATACCGAAACACACCATTTTGAGTCTCACGCGTGTCAGCAGCTTCTCGCTCCGCGCGCACTGGTGGTTTAGAAAAGCAGCGGCAGAGATCTCACACAATGAGCATTACGTGCAGGAGTCTGTGTGCGAGTTGCGATCTCGTCGTCGTGGTCCCGTTCTCATTAAAGAAGACGCAGACGGTTTCTTTGAGTTTGTGAGGTTCCTCAATGGTGTACAAATAGAGCCCATTAAACTACGGTCAGTGTGAATGGCTGGCCTCGCTTTGCTCTTGCCGGAGGATCAGGAAATGTTATTTTATGCTGCTCTGCATTTAATTACTACTGAGACTAGAACAGCAGACAAGCAGGTCCAAATTTGTGAAGTAAAATGTAGGTGAATGGTTGTCGTTTCTGTACTTTATTCTGCTAATGTAAGGGAAAATTGTTCTCCATTTATTTTTGATCTCTCTGCCCAGTGGGTCCATGGCCTGGTGTTCCAGTTGCTGTTTGCCAATTATAACTTGTGGCTTCTGTGGCTTCACCAGTCTGCAGCAGTGTTGAAAGTCCAAGAACATTCAAAATGGCACCTTACACAAGTTCTAATAAAGCTTCATATATGAGGGGTTTGTCCAGTTCTAAACGTGGATGACTGAAGTTTCAATGACTTTCAACAGACTATACAGTATTTTTAAATATGTCTCGAAAATGAAGAACAATAGTGTATGCTGGCATACTATGGCACACAATGACAACACTTATATTTGACTATCAGCAAAATGTTTTTCACATAGTTTCTGCACATACTGCTAATACTAATTCCACAGGATGAATTTAAAAAGATAAATTTCCAAATGTTTACACTTAACCCACCACACAGGCATTCAAAGAGTGTACCTCACACAAAAAAACAACAACTCCAGTAACTGAAGTTTCCAGGGTTCCAGTTATTTTAATCATTTTAATCAAGACAAAAAGTACATCTATATTAGCCATTGATTCAACTCAGACTGTCACTGTTAATTACCAAACTGCTTGGGGAAATCAAGGGACGACTACAAAACATGGGCTTGGTTTGATGTGTTAAACACACTGATTGTGGTCTTAATCAAAATGGCCGACGAAGGTCCCTCTTGCCATGAATACGCTGGCTCAAAGAGAAACGACGAGCGCTTAATTAAAGCCTCACCCCCTCTCTTCCTCTCAGGGGGGGTTCTCACAGACGAGCCTAGATCCCCAAGATTTCTTCTTGTCCATGTGAACTCTGAGACACACTACCGCCTCCTCTGGGAGACCTGTGCCACGGCGGCCATTTTGTCACTCGAGAGATGCGCGACGTCCTCGCTTCATCAGTTATGCTCAGAGGAGTATCATTTCACTGCAGACCAGACCGCGGCAGGTCAGCCTCTCAGGCTGAACCACTGTGTTTGCAATATCCTGCACATTAAAGCAAACAGATTGGTGTATTCAGTCTGTACCCATCCTTCCATTTATTCCTCTGCTCTCAAACCCATTTGCCACTTGGACTACACTACGTTTTCTCAGTCTCACTCCTGCGCCTACAATGGCGCTTCAATTCATATTGCAGATTTATGTATTTAATACCTCTGAGTTATGCGATAATGGCTACCATCGACTGTGATAATGACTTGGAATTCAATGCAAGTCGCTGTGGATAAGAGCTTTTGCTAAATGCCCAAATGCAGTGTAAAATAATGTAATGGCTCAGGCCGTGAATCTGTTGACTTCATGAATGATCGGTCGCCGTGGGCACAAGCTTATGCGCAGCAGTCTTACTCAGCAACAGAGTCGTGACTCCATGTATTTCCATGGGTTTAAAATTGTTGACATTTCAAACTCACGTTGTGTCGCTTTTTGATTTAAAGAAGTATGGAAAAAAAAGATATTATGATTATGAAATACCAGTACATGTTTGGCTTTCACATTCCTCTCCCTTGAAACACTGAAACGTTGACGTGGTCAACCAGTAAAAACACGGTCACCCTTTTCCAACGCATTTCACTTATATACCTTAGCGGAGACCTCCATGTTTAGAGTGTGAGCTGGGGCAGGAAGCGGGAAAGAGGAAACAGGAAGGAAGATGAGAGTGGAGAAGCCTTCTGTCATCTGGATCCAATGACCCAGTTACCCTGTTAACATTTCTGTGGTGAAAAGTCGGTGAAACGGCGTATAGGCGTTCAGGTGAAAGCCCGGCCGCATTATGTTGAAAAGTGAAACTTTTCTAGCTGCCTAGGATGCAGCCAGGCTATATCCGGGTCAGACCTGGGTTATATTTGGGTTAGCCAAGTCCCTCTAGACGTCTGAATTCTGTCTCTTTCACAGGGTACGATCATCGCGACCGGCTGCTCGTCATCGATATCAAAGCGGGTTGATTGGGCGAGCCGTTAAGATGGGCTTCAGTGCTGGGCTCCTGGCCTGCCTGCTGTGATTCAGCTCCACAAAAGCAAGCTCTAAAAAGCCCGACACAAAGATGCATTAACACCAGCAACAACAATGGGGGGGTGGGGGATGGGTGGAGAAAGGAGGAGGAAAAACAAAACAAAAAAACAAAACTGACTGAGAAGCAATGTTACTCCTCTGGGCACCGACAAAGGACCATTAAGATGCCTCTAGTCATGGCATGTGGCCACTATGAATCTAATGGCTTGGCCAGATATCAGGGGAGCCGAATGAGCAACGAAACGAAAAGCCCCGTTTTCTTCTGAGAGCCCCTTTCGTCTGATGCTAAATGCAGCATAATGTATCGGAAGCAGCGGTTCTCAACGCACGCTTATTTAAACACAGGTTCAAAAAAGGCATTTGACGACAAAGCGGCCTTCCCCCTTTTTCTAAAGGAGAGGAAGAATCATTTTCCTAGCAACGGAATGACGAATGAGAAACATTTTTCCAAACCTGGGATCGGGGACGCCGCCAATCGATGGATGTGGTTTGCACAGCCAAGCAGTCAAGGTCAAAAAGCTACCAATGATGAAAATGCCAGGACTGGGTAAACACTGTATCAGTCCCAGTGCATCTGGGTGTGTGTGGGGGGGGGAGGGTTGTGCTGGGGGGCCACCGTGCTTCATCAGTACAGATTGGAGGCCACTTTCTCTTTAAAATGCATCTGGATTTGTTCTACGGGACCATTAAACCGAGAGAGAGAGAGAGAGCGCTGGTTTGGATGCACAGAGCGTTTATAAATTAGTCTTCTACCGCTCCTACCTGTGTCCCATCGACACTCAGGAACTTCTAAACTACCGCTTTTCTCAGGTCACTGAGGACTCTGAAGCAAAGCACGGGTCGCGCGATCACTTAAAAATGAAACAGCAGCAAACGAAAATGTCCCTCTGTGGCTAAAAGACGTCAGACGCCAGAGAAGAATAGAACCGCCGCCGCTACAAATCAATCCGTCCAGTCACCGGCTGTCCTCTGCTGGGCCACTGTCACCGCGTCCCAAACGGCATAATCAAATACAGTGAAGTGACTTAATTAAAGCGCGGGTCGGTCTAGATAGGAGGCTGGTAAAGAGATCAGAAGCAAAAAAAAAAAAAAAAAAACAGCGCTTGTAATGCTGATTAATAGGCAGACAGAAGCTCAGAATGTCTCCCTGTACAAAGGGGGAGAGGAGGAGATTACAGGGATTATGATGAAGCCAATGGAGAATTACAAGTGCCACAGCTAAAGGAAGCACAATGAAGATACAGCCTTAGAAAAGAACAGCAATGAAACGGCCAATCCGATTGAAGAATGAAATGACAAAACCCGTTTTTCCTCATAAGTGTCTTTCGGGGCTGTGTGTTAATGTGTGTACGAATAGCCTACATTTAAAACAGGTTTAAATCATCAAGCGGGAATTATTTAACCCTTTAAGGTGTAAGATCACAAATATGTGATTAGAATGCTTTTAACTGAACATTCTAATTCTGCTGTAACAATCACTACTGGTAACTGAAAGCAATCGAGTTCTAGAACACTGACATAGAATTTTGAAGAAAAAAAAAAAAAAAAAAAACCTGATCTTCAAAGCATTCATTATTCCCACTATGTCAGCCTAATACATCTGTGGTCGAAATTCTCTTTTGAATGCAAAGTTAATTTAATTTTATTTATTTTCTGAATCCTTCAGAGTTCCAATTGTCCCAGAAGACAATGGCATTGGCTCTTTTTTCCTTAAAAAGAGCACAATGTACAATTCAACTAATAAGGTTGCTTCCAACACAAATTCCTGCACTGAGACACTTATGGCAACACAGAGCAGATGGGCTAAACATGATTTACAGTACAGCTGTCTTGACTCTCAAAGACCTGGCGCTGTAGCCTGTCGATTCTGATTAATCAGCTCCCCCTCCCCTCTCAGACACTGACAGGGAATTCCCACCAATTCAGCCAGGCTGTAAATGCCTATTTTACATTTCTGTTTAGATTTTAAAAAACAATAACGTTTTCTATGAATGGGTCTTAATAAGGGATATACAATGCATTCATAAGCACTACCATAGACATTCATGAATGCTTACATGAATAACTCCAAACAGAAATATGGTGTGTCCCATGGCAATGCCATTTTCTGCAACAGTGGTGACATAGCATACTATAGGCCTACGAGCAGTTGTGGACATAAGCATAAATTAATGTTCATGTTGTGCTTATAAAGGCACTTGTTCATGAAGAAGTTGTACAGTGTTTATGGGACCATTAATACAAAGTCAGTATTTTTCCTTCTGTAATTCTGTTGCAATTAAATACATTCATCTTTCATTTACGCATCTTGTAACATCTATGGTCTGTGATGGGAAATGTTCTATGTAAAAACAATTCAGAAGATTCTTGTGTTTGCGGGTTAATTGGGTATCTGCAGTAGCCACTTGGAGGCACAGCCTAACATTGCAGGAGCATTCCAAATATAACATTCCAAATCAGGCAGTACTCAGGGTGTTCCGGATTCCAAATAAGAGGTGCAGGATATTCCGATAATAGACCTGCCTTTCTTCAGATCTTTCCTTTTCATTTATATATTACAAAATAAAACATGGACACACACGCACACATGCACACACACGCACACACACAGGTGACTGCAAATACACAGGAGAAAATGAAATAAATGAAAGAGTCCTTTGGCGTATTTATTTTTAGTGCTGAAACAAATGAAATGCTCTGTTTCCTCACAAACAGATCACGCGCACTCAATCCCTGTCCCCTCCCACTTCCTGTTTCCTTCATCTCCTCGGCAGAACAAGACCTACTGGGATTCAATTAAATCTGCTTGAGAGAGATTTGTTGGACTGCAGCGGCAAGTCTTATGGGCTGAGCTTTACAGGCTCGAAATTAACTTCTGACAATCTATAAATAATGAAGTAAAATGGTGCTGGGAATGAGGGAAAACAAACATGCAAACTGGAGAAAAAAAAAACTGAATGTGTGGCACAGAATACGCATATTCTTAAACCGATATCCAGCCACCTACAGGAGAGACCAACCTTTTATATCAAACCGGCATCAAATGTCAGGAAGACCAATAACTTAAAACCACCGAAGACCACCTTCACCTTCTCCCACAAAGGTTAAACAATAACTTAATATATAAAGATGATAACAGGCTATTCAGCGCTTCTAAGCTTGGTATTTACCTGCGGTTGGCTATCCAGCACTGCATCAACCCCCAAGGGTATCCACTTCTACTGTATGGCCTAGAAAGCTGTTTCATGCATTGATAACTCCACTTCTACTATATGGCCTAGAAAACTGTTCCATGCATTGATAATTCTGCTTCTACTATATGGCCTAGAAAACTGTTCCATGCAGTGATAACTCCGTAAAAACAGAAATAAATGAGTAATTTTCTAATATTGGAATTTATACACAGCTCATTTTCACCTACGTCCCATCCTACTGATCAAACTCAAACTGAAAAAAAACTTAAAGTTCACTTTCATCACCATTTGTTCCTTCATAGAACACAAAAGGTCACTTTGACCCCCAAAGAGGTTGGTGGGTACATTTGCATACAGAAATTCAAATTCAAAGGACAGCTGCATTTCAACCTGTAGAGAGCATGCGGAAGTTGCCTGTGCATGCAGGCCTGAACGCAGTTTTGCATTTTCATCTCAACGGTCAAGGTTAGGACTTGGGTAAAATTAACTGATCCTGAATCAGTGTTTAGGGAACTTCCGACACAAGCGAAACGCACAGCACTCAACGTTACAGATTTCCGTATCCGGCGAAGAGCGCTAACCGCCAGCGCTAACCGCCAACGCTGATGCAGTGTTAATCCCATCAACTCCCGTCGGCCGCATAAACAGCCTTGGCTTATTCGTCGGCGGCTGGTGGGTTGGGTTTCGGGGAACAGTCCAGCGTGGGCGGCAAACCCAAAACGACACGGTTCCTCCGCACGTTTTTGATTAGGATGGGAGGTGCAGGCCTTGAAACTGCAGCGTTACGGGAGAGCCACGCGATACAGAGACCCCAGTGATGACGGGACTGCCGTCAATCGAAGACGAAAAAAATAAATAAATATGGTTAGAACACAAGGCTCAATTTAACCTGTCCTCTTTCACCTCCTCGTATTTTTTCCTCCAACAAGTACCGCAACACTCTCTGTGAAACTGGTGTGGAGTGTGTGGACCTTGCACAGCCTGTGTCTCACAGTGGCACCTGTTTATTTCCACATAAAAGTGCAACAAATAGGGTCATTTGACTCTAAAAAGAGAGATTCCCCATTTCACTTTTCACCCATCAAAAACCCTACTGATCAACTGAATGGGTCAAAACCGATTGTATCGGGAAGAAAGAGGAAGAGAACAGTAGGCAGAACGTGCAGAAACCTTGTACCTGTGCGCATAGCATCCATCTTTTTCAGGCTCCACAGACCACAGTAATGTGATTCCAGTCATATTTTTGTCCTGGGTAATCAAACTGCTGACACAATGGGCTTTCCTCCTACATGCCTGACTCAGGTTCAATAGTTTCAGGAATGCAATAACACAGCTTGCCTTAGTTTGCAGTTCAGTATTCCCTCAGCACCGCTTAACCAACCAGCAAGCTAAATAATCAATAAAACGAAGGCATAATCAGAATAAACGGCACTTGGTTTCTTTCTCTTGCAGAGGGCAGCCAGAAACTCAAGGTTTGAGAGATCACAAACAAAAGAGGAAGAGACTTTTTTTTTTAAACTCGATGTGCTTACTGGAGCAAAGCAGACCACCGGCCACCCATGTAAACGGGGACTCATTAATGAGCACGGCCTCCATTTTCTTCCTGTTCTCACCAGTCTTCCCCCCCCCGTTTCCTTGTCTCCATTTCTCCCCTGGGTCCGCTTGCGAAAGGGACAGGCGATTTGTTACAAAGACACAACACACCTTCCCAGAGATCAATAACCTTAAGTAAAGCGTGAAACCTTGTTAAAAGAAAAAAGAAAAAAGAAAAGAAGAAGAAGAAAAAATTAGGGGGGAAAATAAAAGCGATTCCCCGGTTGAAAGGAAAAACACGCGGCGAGGTGAAATGCCCTCCTCACCCCTCCGCGGGTGAGAAACGGGCGCCCGGGGCGGTAATTGCCCCGCTGTCTGTAATTACCCCGGTCTCACCGCGCGGCGGAGAAACGTTACACCGGCACCGCGGCAGACCTTCCGTCTGACCGGACAGGCGCACAGTCGCTCCACGCGGGCAGCGGTAAATGTGACCTGTCCGGCGAGCAGGGCTCCTGTGGGAGCGTCCCTTTTCCGTTCCGAGATTACGTTGTGTTCGTTAGCTCGTTTATGTTCAGGCTAATTTCTCTGCTGCGAGCCCACTCGAGTTACATGAGCAAGAGCACCCGGACCTGGCCAACACCATTCCCAGACCTGGCCAACACCATTCCCAGACCCAGCCAACACCATTCCCAGACCCGGCTGACACCATTCCCAGACCTGGCCAACACCATTCCCAGATCTGGCCGACACCATTCCCAGACCTGGCCGACACCATTCCCAGATCTGGCCGACAAGTACCTTGCTCAAGGGTACAATGGCAGTGTCCTAACCCAGGAATCGAACCTATGACCTTACAAGCCCAGTTCCTTAGCCACTGTGCATTGTAATTTTAATAACACTACTCAAGACTGGAACCTTAGCAGTGTTAATTACACTGTACTCAACACTGGAACAATAGAAATGTTAATTACATAGTATTCAACACTGAAACATTAGCATCGTTAATGCATTGTACTGAACACGGGAACAATAGCAGTGTTAATTACATAGCTGCTGTTCCTTGCGTTGTGTAACAACGTGAAATGAAAGTCATACTAAACCCCATTATACAGATGTGCTGATATGTATGTATGTATTCTGTGCGCGTGTGTGTGTGCGTGTATGTGGAAATGTATATGTATATATGTACTGTGTATATATCTATATATATATAGCCTATATATATATATATATATATAAAATAGAGTGAGAGTGAGAAGAAAAATTGCTTTTAAAGAGCATAATGAACCTAATTTATATCCCATCATATAAATAGTAACAGCATCCAAGTACAATACAAGACAGCACTGCTCATTATTTAAAAGCAATCTTACACCGCTCCAGAGATAATGAATAGCTTTAGCATAGAATGTCCACTAGCAAATGCACACAATTTGAGGGAACTCAAGCCAGCTACTTAATGATCTTCCATTACTCATCTTCCCCATCACCCCCCCCCCCCCCTTTAATGGCTGCCCGCATTATAAGTGTGGTCACATAGTATGAGATGAGCTTCCGGCCGTTTTAGCTTGCCGCGTTAATAACAGCACAGATGAGGGCAGATTAAATCTTTAAACGCAAACAGAAGCACCGCCGATGCAATTGCAGGCACAAACAAACGCACGGCACATTGTTAATTAGGGCTCACCGATTCTGCTTTACGTGGCTTTTGTTTCAGAATACAAGAACGGTGTTTCAAGAAAGAACGACAATCCGGCGAAATCTTGGCCCGGACTCAAGAGGAGAAACGCAGTGCTCCAACCGATGCTTAAAACATTCGCAGGTTTGACAGTTAACTTCCAGTCCATCAAATCTGATTTGCTTACAGCAGTGACACACGGGACCAAACAGGACTGTCTGATGTTGTGGTCCTACTCCTGCCCACGACAACGGGCCGTCGTCACCGAAGAGCGGCCGCCATCAGGCGCTCGCGGAGCTACCCGCCAAGATCGCGTCGGGAAACCAACGGGATCGAGTGTCCTGGCAGCAAACGGTGATGCGTCTTCCGATGACCTTGATGGTACGAGAAGGCAGAAGGGACGCGGCGATCAGAAACGCCATCGACCTGAGGACCGGTGCGACCCCGGCAGGTCTCCATTTAAAAAGCTGAAACGACTTCCCTGCTTTTCCTCGCCTCGCCTTTCAGGAGCGGAGAGCAGCTCACTTCAGCGCTGCAGCGTTCGGCTCCCCCACAGCCTGTCAGGAAGCGCATAGCTTCTAACCCAGCACCCCCTCACCTCTCCCATTCTGTTCTCTGTAAATAACCCAGCGCCCCCTCACCTCTCCCATTCTGTTCTCTGTAAATAACCCAGCGCCCCCTCACCTCTCCCATTCTGTTCTCTGTAAATAACCCAGTGCCCCCTCACCTCTCCCATTCTGTTCTCTGTAAATAACCCAGCGCCCCCTCACCTCTCCCATTCTGTTCTCTGTAAATAACCCAGCGCCCCCTCACTTCTCCCATTCTGCTCCCCATAAGCAACCCAGCACCCCCTTACCTCTCCCATTCTGTTTTCTGTAAATAACCCAGCGCCCCCTCACTTCTCCCATTCTGCTCCCCATAAGCAACCCAGCAACCCCTTACCTCTCCCATTCTGCTCCCCATAAGCAACCCAGCACCCTGACCTCTCTTAAGTAACCCACTGAAAACCAACCTTAATCTCCCAAACAAAATCCCTTTTTTTATTTTACACACACTGAATGCAGCCACCATTACATACATACGCATTTATAAATTTATACACGCAAACGCGAGTATGAACAGACCAGACATGAAAGGCCTCGAAAGAAAGAAAGAAAAAAAATCCTGTATCAAAAAAAAAATAATTGCAAGCAAAACACAAAGAAAACGAGAAAAACAAAGCCTTGAAATACAAAATCATAAATAGACATCGCTTTGAAAATGGAGGATTCCTTTGTTCCTTTTGTCGCTAATGGCGCCGCTCGCTCATTTGCTCCGGACTCTGCATATATCAATTACCCTCACATCTACCTTTGCAGCAGCAGCCGGCCCCTCAATTACCACCGCCCGGGTCCCTGCTCGCTCGTTCTCCAGCCCCTAGTTAGGGCTGAGAGATTACCAAAACTGACCAAAAGCCTGCACGATTCTGCATGTTTATTATGCCTAGCTGAAAAAACGGTTCAGATGCCATGGATTTTAATGGCATCTGGACAACGGGCGCCCAGGCTCAGAATTCAATTCCCCCTCGGTCTGCTCGAAAAGGAATTGACGAAAGTTGGGGGGGAGGGACAACAAAAAACAAACTAGGCCGCTATACAAATGATGAGCCATTGAAGCAGACCGCACAGAGATGGACTTGGTAAAGTGCCACTAATTCAGCCTCCGCAAAAAAAAAAATGTCCACATCCGTAATCATCGGGATGGAAGAGAACCGCCACGCACACATCGACAATAACAAGAGGACGGCCACTGGGTACCATAAAGCACAGCTGGAGAAAGCTCCCCTTAATATTTTTCAAGGTAGTCGCAATTAAAGGCATCCATTTTGTGAGTGCAGCGATTCCTGCCTTCATTACACAATGGAAACGGAAGGGAAAACAAATTAAACGAAGGAGAAAAAAAAAAAAAACGGAAACAAACCAGGGCCGAGAGAGCGGAATACAGAACAGAGAGGTCCTGGTGCAGGGAGAGGGGAGCGGGACGTGCTCAAGGTCAAAATCGGGACGGCTGCGAAGGGAACGCGGCTTTTCGGACCCGACGAATGACATGGGGGCGGGGGGGTTCGACCGCTACGGCTGTGGCGCCATCGTCTCGGGCGGAGCCTACATCGACCAACGACGGCGGTCGAAGGCCCCCACCTTGCTGCTGTGGTGACGTACTGTTGTCACGGAGACGGACAACGACGGTATCGTTAGCGTCGGCTAAGAGAAGAAGGGCGGGTTGGACTTGGTCGTTCGTCAGAATGGCCTGTTTGGCACACGGCTCGGGGGTTAATCTGAGAAGGAGAGACTGTGGTAAAGCGGGGAGAGGGGTAAGATGGTGGGGGCGGGGTGGGGTGGGGTGGAGGGGGGGTTAAGTGTAAGGTGGGGTGATTCTGTTTCGCGTGCGCCCCCCCGCAGTCCTGCTCCCAGCTCCGCTGATGGCGTGGCAGCGATGGGACCGGCTGCACGCGAGCACACGGCCCGGCGGCTCCACCACGGCGCGCCTCTCAGCCTCCGCACCCCCCCTCACCTCCATTATTTACCGCCCTGCCATCACCCTGCCGCCCTTCTTCCAGTGTGCCGCCTAAACATCCCCCTCTCCGGGAGTAAACTTACTCAGAGGAGAGAGGAACTGGCCCTACCAGCCGGAAAACAAAAAAGAATCCACGGCTCAACTTAATCTGCATTTTTTAAAATTCTTTCCCACCATATGTGCACTCGCAGATGACTTGCTTTCAAACGTCAGAGCAACCTTTCAAAGAGGAAAACTGTCTAAAGCATAATTCATTTAAGGAACAGAAATATTTTTGTATGCTCTTCGGCATTAGCACCTTTCCGGTTATGCATTTTTCATATGAGAATTTTCCCACTTGCTCGGCAGGCCTGGATGTCCCCAGGTAACACGAGAACATTAAAGTCCACTTAAAGGAAACAAGAAAAAGGACTTCCGCCTCCACGGTCCCCACATAAAACCTTAAAACACAAATCTAAACGGTGCAAAGTGAGTCTCTCTCACTAAAGTGTGGACACATTTATAAATTGGGTTTATGATCCCACTTGGGTTTATTTAAATGCAAATCAAGATTGCGGAGATAAACTGCACCCATTTGCACTTGTGTGTTTAAATCCTCTGCAACTCAGCCCAGGCTCCCAGAGATTCAGACTTTATTTATACCGCCGAATAAACGGCAGTAATTTACATACTATTGCGCTCAGGACATTCGGCAAGTATAGGCTCTCCCGCAATACGTCAGCCATCAAAGATCAATAATTCCATTTTACACGTTTCTGATTTACTGTTGTAATTAATTCACACATTTGTCTGAAGACTTGACAATGATTTCAAGTCTGAAGACAATTAAACAAATCAATGACATCATTTTTAGTAACACTGAAGGAATGGATATATGATGCACTTTCAGTAGTGTATTTACAAGCAGGCTTATAAAAGCTAAGCCCTGTTTCTACGTTTCACCTTGAAGGCATTAATCCCAGTGGGGATTTATTATCAATACACGCAAACAAACAAAGCAAATACCACAGTGTGTAGCTTCTTGTCCTTTCCAAAATGACAATGAGGAACATGTACACAGTCAATCTTTTCGGATTCTACTCTATTTAGAACAAAGTGCCAACCATTCCATGGCTAAAGGATTCCCTAATGATTTTCATGCAGCACTGTTTTCCTGCGGGGTAAAACTACACTTTAAAGCTGTATGTAGTTTTATGTAGGTCACAGATTCACCGATTCGTCACCAGAGCAGGCGGTGGTAAACCCACTTCAGCGCTTGTGTTTCTAAACATCTTGCGAAACTGTACCGTGGATAAAGCTGTACGATGCCACTGTGGCACTTTAGTGGTTTTAGGGGTTAGCCATACTGCCAACATTTCATTAAATTAGTCCTACATGTGCACACACTCACACACACTCACACACACACACACACACACATGGCAGAGTGGTGTTCCAGGCCTACCTGGAGTAGTTGAAGAGTCTGCTGTCCCACTGTTTGTGTTCCCCCCGGGGGGGCGAGTGGAAGAAGCAGGAGTCGCTGCCGTCGAACTTGTTGAGGCCGTCCTCAGTGTTCTGGGACGCGTGGCTGTGGACCACGTCCAGGAGCACGATGATCCCCAGGGAGTGGGCCACGTCGATGAGCTGCTTCAGCTCCTCAGGAGTCCCGTAGCGGCTGGAGAAAGACGCGCGCGCACACACACACAGACACACACACACACACACAGACACACACAACCACACACACAGACACACGCACGCACACACACACGCACACACACACACACACAACCACACACACACACACACACACACACACACACACACACACACACACACACACACACACACACAGACACACAGACACAGACACACAGACACAGAAGCCATTTGAATTCAGCCAGAAAAGGAGTCTGCAAACACCATGGACATACTCTCAGCAAGCTGCTCACTCTGCAGCTTGAGAAAAATAAAAGCTGCCCAATCTTTTAATCTTAAAATTATCATTATTATTATTATATATATGTATGTATGTATGTACGTAGGCGTGTCTTCATTTCATCAGCCTATATCTTGCATGCACTCCAGCCAGGTGTTTATGAACAGATCTGTGGTTCTGTTCTACACACTATGGCCTTGTGATATCCCGCCACCCCGCCATCCCGCCATCCCGCCCTCCTGGCTTTCATCTTCCGTCGCGTCAGCCTCCCCGGAGAACGCCGTGCGCGGTGACAGCCCCGCCCCGTTCGGCCACAATCTGCACGGTCAGGTTTCAAACGACCACGAGCGGTCAATCAAGGGTGAAATTACTCTGTGTACATTTAAACTTGCGCTCTACCCTCTCCTCTGCACCGGGACACAGCCACTGGCGAACCGGAGCCCGTTAATAAAGTCCCAGGCAAATCATTCTTTTATTATCAAGCCGAAAGGAGCGCGCGCTCTCTCCTTTTACCATTCGTAGCGTTCGTTCCCCCCCCACCCCCCTCTCTCTCGCTGTCTCTCGCTCTGTCTTTATGACTTGCTTTATCTAGGGCCACTCCTCTTCTTTGGATTAACAGCAAATGTGTTTACAGGAAGATTACTGCCGCTGTCAGTCTCTGGCTGTGATTTAAGCACTGCCACTGCACCTCTAAGCATTTATGTCTGCGCGAAACAGACAAGCGATTCCTTACTGTAATAGAAAACCAAACCGCTCTTCAGTTATAGTTACACAGAGAACGATGTAACGTCGGCATGAGCTTCAGCTGAGCTTAAATTCATATGTTGCACCATTGCACTTAATTACTGGTCGTGGCTGAAGCTAGCTACGACATGACTGCCCGGCATAATAGATTTATGTACAGTAGCTTTATTTAGGTGTTCTGTTCTGTGATGGACTGGCGACCTGTCCAGGGCGTATTCGTGCCTCTCACCCATTGCATGCTGGGATAGCTCCAACCCCCCCCCCCCCCCCCCCCCCCCCCCCAGTGACCCTAACCAGGATTAAACAGGTTAGATAATGGATGGATGGATGGATGGAAATTTAGGTGTTAAGTATAATTCAACTTGTATGGAACCCCCTGTGTCATGGGGCAGTTTACCCTTGTACAGCTTTGAGTGGTTAAAGTGGGTTAAGTGTCTTTTAAATAAGAGCTGGTGCAGAGAGGCCTTACCTGGATGCAGCAAAGAAGCTGGTGATTTGGTAGCCAAAGCTGGCGTAGTAGGCGTGCTCCATAATGGCCATCAGCTGTATGCAGTTATAACCTGGAGAAAAACACAGCCGGGGAGAAATGACACATTCGGTTTCAAACTGAGGGCTTCTCACGTGGTCTCTGCTTAAATTGTTGAGAAAGTTGAGAAATTGTTGACTTCCATGGAGGACAGGGCAGTTAATCATTTTTCCAAACAAAATACTGCACTTGTATCAAGCCAGGTTTAGTCATTTAAACAAAATGGGTTCTGAACGGGCAAATGAATTGCGCACGGTTATTTTTCATCATCAAATCTTTTGCTGTGTCTCCTGCTGTGGGGATCAAATAGTACACAACAACCAGCGCTACAAGGAGCAAAATTACAAAACTGCTGAACCAACAAGTTCCATGAAAACTTAAGCTTAAGGCCTGAATTCAATTAACATTCATACTTAACTCTGATGTTTCTTTCTCCTTCTCACACAAACACACACACACACACACACACAGACACAGGCATACGCACACACACTGTTTTGCAATCACCAAAACTGACACTAACCCATGTTTTTGCACAAAGAACAAACCTCAAGTCAAACCAAAAAACACATTCTGAATGAATCCAGACCCAAGTCTCCTCACTTCAGGAGAAGCACAAACCTGTCCGGGCCAAAAAACTTTTTATTTTGGCAAGAGGCCAGAACAGGAAGTCACACGCAAAGTACAGCGAGCAACTCATCCTCCTCGCCTTTGACCTCTACTCACTATTTAAAGTGCTGTTTCCCAGGACTCACTCCCACAGTGAATGACACCAGGGTGGCCTTAGCATGCTATGCTAAGGGTTAGCTTCCGTAGCAGTAAAGGTTCTGCTCCCTTACGACTTCACCTCAACATCTTAGAAGCCTGGCGAATGCCACTAAAAGACGTATAGTTTACAGATACGCTGATGTCAGCTGTTGCCGAATACTCGGATTTGGAGTCATCTGGAAAAACTGCAGGGTGAAAAAATACCTGCAACGTGTAGCGGCAGCTGCTAGAAATCGTGCCATCACCCAAATAAAAATATTTAGACACTTCTGAGTCCCCACATTTGAAGTGATTCGCGGCTGTCACATGACACGTTCCTCCCCACACGTACCCACGGTTTCAAGAAATGTTCCCCCGTGTGGGCCTGTCTTCATGGTGACAAGCGGTGCCATGTCCCCAAGATGGCGGAGGGGGGGGGGGGGACTGGGAAATAAGTAACTGAGAAAACGGTCTGATGGGCCTTTCAGCAGAATTCAAAGTGCTCAGATAGGAAGGGAGCTCTTTATTGCCATTGTATATTGTATATAGTGCATATTTAAAAGAGAGAGTGAGAGACAGAGTGAGAGTGTAAGTGCGTGTGTCTGTCTGTGTGTGCGCGAGTGTGTGTGTCCGTGTGTGTATGAGTGCGCCTGTGTGTGCGTGTGTTTGTGTCTCCGTGTGTGTGTGAGTGTGCCCGTGTGTGTGCGTGTGGTTGTGTGCGTGTGTGTGTGTGTGTGTGTGTCTCCGTGTGTGTATGAGTGTGCCCGTGTGTGTGTGTGCGTGTGGTTTTGTGTGTGTGTGTGTGTGTGTGTCCGTGTGTGTATGAGTGTGCCCGTGTGTGTGTGTGCGTGTGGTTGTGTGTGTGTGTGTGTGTGTCCGTGTGTGTATGAGTGTGCCCGTGTGTATGCGTGCGCCTGTGTGAGTGAGTGTGTGTGTGTGTGTGCGTGTGGTTGTGTGTGTGTGTGTGTGTGTGTGTGTGTATGTATGCGTGTCTTTCCCCCCATGAGGCCTCAGAGGAAAGTTTGGGCTTTGATGAGGAGCGCAGAGCCCCCCGAGGTGACGGGAAGTTTGCCTTTTAACAGCACGGGTTCGGCGTTCCCCCGCGGCCTCGGAGACGAGCCGCGCGGCGCGGCGCATGCGAGCGGCAGCTGCGGCGGGAGACCCCGGAGTTTAGCTCTGCCGAGGATCTCATTGTGCGCATTCCTTCAAGTGCCGCCGCCGCCGCCGCCGCGTCTCCAGCTTTATTCTTTAGCGGGATTGCTCTGGCGCAGATTTTCACCTGGCAGCAGAGAGAGAGAGAGAGAGAGAGAGAGAGAGAGAGAGCGAGAGAGAGAGAGAGAGCTGCCCACGGAGACAGGCTCTCTGCTGGCTGTACCAGCCAGATCTGTCCTTAAAGCAGCAGACCCTGCTTACGATGCAGGCGAACACAAACGGTATGTTTCGATCTAACGCACACGCACACACGCAGACACTCCCTCATAATCCACAAACGCATGCATGCATGCATGCACACATTGTATTTTATTTTATTTTATTTTTTTAAGTAGGGGATAAACATGCCAATTGTTTCATATCATTGGTTATGTAGGATTTACCAGTCCAGCAGCCACGGTCTTAATCTCAAAATTCCTTGGACTAAAACTGACAAACAATGCTATCACCAGACACATTTCAAAATATAGATCACTCAGTACTAGCTGATGTTAAATACTATGGGATAAATAAGGTACTAATGCGTCATTGCAAGGCCAACTAGTATCGAATTTATAAAAAGTAAAGAAAGAAAAAAAGTCCTAAACTATTCCTGCCAGATTTTAACTCATATAGACAAATGGTGTGTTCATTCTGCTTAAAAAAGAACTTACTTCCTGCTTATTACCGGAGTCCATATTTTTACTTAATTAATGGGTGTCACAATAGCCATGCTAAGGCTATTTCTGGTTTGCAATTTGTCATCATTTGTCTACACGATTCCGGATTTCCTACGAGATGCTTCACGTGCTGAATAGATGTGCTCGTTGGAGGATCCGGAAGGTTCCTTTTAAGGCAGTTTGAAATCACGGGAGGAGAAAGAATGTAAATGCTGAAGGAGCATCTTTCATCAAATTAAACCACCCACACCCCCAAACACACGCAGCACAAACACACACAAACATTCAGACACACATACTGCACACACACACACAGACAAAGATTATTATCTTTATCATTATTATTATTTATCATCATCATCATTATTATTACTATTATTGTTAATATTATTATTCAAACACAAACTCCATAAACATATTTCTGCTTCCCCTCCTTTAAATTTGGTCCTGACCACTCCAGCCCCATCAAACACCAATGTGCATCAGTAAACAGGAAGTGGACCAGGCAGGTAGGCCCAGCCACCAGCAGGCTGGTTTGAAAGTGTCAGCACTGGGGAATAAGGGCCTGTGTCCCATTCGCTTAATGAAATGGGGGACGTGATGGAGAGCGAAGAGAGGAGGCCCAACGACAACTCCGACTTCATTCCCTCTCAACCTCTGCTTTCTCAGCATCGAGCAGCTCTGCCACACGGGTGAACAAAACTCTTACACTGCAAAAAAATGTACATGTCTAAGAAAGTGTTTTAAAGTCTTGTAATGAGACTTAAATCTTTTTTTTTTTCCATCTCAAATATAAAATATTAGCTTGTTAGTTACTTTTTGCTTAAAAAGTGAAATTCTCTCACCCCATTGGCAAATCTTGAAAAATCTTTAAATGTGTCAAACTGTTTCACCTCACTGGCAATATTTTTGTCTTATTTAGCAAAAAAGTCTAGGATTCAAGTCTAAATATATGACTACATTTTTTCTTTTTTGGTTTTTGCCGTGCAAGTCTCACAAAAAAAATCAAGCTCTGAAACAAAAGTTTCCTTTCGACTACATTTGAATACATTTGTTTCCAACTACACACAGGCTATTTAGTTCAAACCACTTCCACTTTATTGCAAAATATCTCTGCTGATATACCAGAAGCACAGGTAGTAACACCAAAACAAGGACTGATACCAAGCGTTACAGTGAGACACATCCATCAAGCTTTTCTACATGTCTATTGCAATACGTTTTGCTAGCAAATTGTGGCTTTGTTGTTGACAAATTACGAATCTATCTGGTCACGTTGCCAAACATGAACCTCTCGATTTGAAGTGAAGTAATTTTAAAGCTTCAGTATTGCTTTTAGACTTATCCTTCTCATTACTTTCCTTTTTCTCTCATTTTATGTAATCATTGTGTTTTTATATTTTTAAACTGGAATTTAATTGTCTTTGATGAATAAAGCACTTTGAATTTCCACTGCGTTTGCAAAGGTGCTGCGTGAATAAACGTGCCTTGCCTTGCCTTTGCTTAATGGAAGGTCGATAATTATTTTAAAGCATTAATAACGGTCGTTGTGACAGCTGAGGAAGGAAGGGTAGATTAATTCCGCCAGGTGAGTTCCTGCCCACACACACAGCAGTGCTGAAACGGGAGCGCGCGTTTCCTGACCCAGCTTCCTGTGGCCTCCTCACTCACCGAGGTCCTTGATCTTCGGCAGCACGTTGACGGTGAAGTTGGTGTAGGAGGCGACCTTGGCCTCCGGCGAGGCTATCCCCACATGGGACTCGTAAATCCGCAGGCTCCTGGGCTTCTTGGGGCGCGGGTGAATGTGCTGCGGGACGCAGGAGACGGGGCGTGAACCCAAACCAAAAAATTTTTTTAAAAAACAAAAACCCTGAGAAGACCTGTGAATGTCAGGCTGGGTGCCGCTCTGCTTTGTATTAAAAAGTCAGGCCGTATTAAGAAAATCCACTTATGAACAAAAGAGATTACCGCCCCCCCACCCCCCCCTCCTAAAATGAGATTACTCACCCGTACTTCTATCCTTTAACTCGTTATTAGAGATGTTCCACATGCCAAACAAAAGCCTTTCCCTCGACATCCGCCTGCGAATAACGCAGACGACAGACAGGAAACAAAACCGCGGGGCCGGAGCGCGGCGGAGACGCACGAGCGGGAACCCGCTCCTCGTTCTGAAGCGTGCGACGCCGCGGCTCAGCCGGCGAGCCGCGCGCAAACATTTACACAGGCGAGAACGCTCGGCCGCAATTGGACCGCGCGTACACGGCACTTCAGAAAACACGCGGTTGGCGAGCACAACAATATCGTGATGCTTAGCGGACGGAGCTCTGCTGAAAAGCCAGGGTAGGCGACCGTTACTGAGCAGCATGAGGCTCGGAATCGGTGAACAGGTATGACTGGGCTCAATCTAATCCAGGCTGTTGGGTCCAGGCTTTCGTCTCAACCAAGCAGTTACACACCTGATTCTACTAATAGAGGTCCTTAGCAAAGACTCTAGTGGTCGATTAGAATAATTGGGTGTGTAACTGTTGAAACAAAAGCCTGTACCCAAACTGGCCCTTTTTGGATAAGTCAGATTAAGGACACCTGATTTAGCTTTCGCATTTACTTAGTCTTATTTGGAAACCCACACGGACACGGGGAGAAGATGCAAACTCCACACAGAAAGGCCCAGGCCGGGAATCAAACTTGGGACCTTCAAGCAGTGAGGTGACGGTGCTGAATTTGCATTGGTGTCCTGAATTAGCTCTTTTTTGGACGTGGTCGCTCTCTGTGCTCTTACCAGGTAGGGGTGAGGGGGGTCCCAGTGCACCCAGTCATAGATGACGGAATCTCCCGTCTTGGTCACGTACTTCGCCCAGGGAGAAATCCGATACAGTCGCTCCCCTGTTCTGGTGTGGACAACTACCTGGGGAGGGAAAGGGATGAAAAGGGCTCACATTACAATAAGGGCCTGAAGAAATATGACAAGAACAGGAGGTGTGTGTGTGTGTGTGCGCGTGCGTGCTTTCGTGCATGTGTGTGTGTAGTCATGTTGAGAATATCATTTGAATGCAGTTGTATCCTCTAGCCACTGCAAGTTTTGTATTTAGTTAAACTTTTCAACAATGCTAACAGACTGTACAAAACTGCTTGGTAAAAGTATTTTACTTTCACACACTGTCACAAATTTAGCATGACTGATGCATCATCATTCACATAATCATAGACACCATCATTTACTAAAGAGACGTTTAAACAGAATGTGTATGGGAAAAGGTTCTGTAAAGCACAGGTGTGTGGACTGTAATGCTGCGTGTCTCGCTGGCGCACGTGTACTACCCGTACACACGAACTGTGCCGATTGATTGTTGCGTCATCTTAACCGTTAACCGACTGAGACATTACGTCTTCTTCAGAGGCTTTACACGGACGTGTGAGCCGCGCTTTTACAAACAGGGAGCCACCGGGCGACAGCCGGTGTGAAATTTACAGAGGGGAAAAAAATTAAATAAATAAATAAGTAATAGTATAGCTGTAAATCTGTAATATGCTAGCACAGAAGCAGGGGTATCGTAAGTCTTGCATCAGTTGGAATATTGAATAGAATGCTGACAGCACGTAAATCACACAGGGAATTACAGCACACGCATTTTCAACTGTACCCGACGTGAGCGGAGTTGAAAAATATGTCCAACTGGAAAAATGCAGAAAACAACAAAAATGTGGCCTGCAAAATACCATGTAGCATTGTCACAGTTCCATGAGCTATGAGCTGTAGCACCTATGTACCGACATGTTTTCCTAGCACAACGTTCCCTAAAGAAGCCATTTTATTTGCATTCCATCTCATCCAAGGCAATTTTCTGCCCATTTAGCAAATGGAACAGATACAGCTCCATTTACAAAGACTTATACTTAAAAAAAAAAAACCTATGAATCTTCTCTATACGGTTATTTCCCTACTCACTCTTTACGACACTGCAAACTTGGCGTCTCTGAGCCATTAATCATCTGCGTCTTATAAACAGCCAAACGAAAGAAAGAATCGCGAGAACGCCAGCGAACGAGGGCAAGACGGCACTGTTGCATGCTGGGAAAATGGGAACGAGTTGCATGATTTGGGTAATCAAAGGAAATGAGTGACAGGAGGAGGCAGCGCAGGAGTGGGCCAGGTTTACAATGGGAATCTGAAGGACTCCTAAATAGCTCCTTTTAAAGATCAAACTTTCCTTATTTTTGTAAATGTCTGTCGTTACGGCCTCCCTCTGTGACATTGGGTGTCTGGCGGAAAAAGATTATTCCTCCTGAGCTCGTTCCCCAATCTTCCTCAGACTTAGACACAGCCCAAGCAAAACGTTAAAGGCCGTTTCCAAAGTAAAGCAGAGTCCATTTAAGTTTTTCCAGTGATCACTCAACAGTTATGACCCCCCACACCACCCCACCCCACCCCACCCCCACCCCCCCTTCAGCCAAACAAACGACAAAACGGGGGGAGGTCGGGACTGAATCGACACTGGAGTGTTTTACCCGGCGAGAGCGGACCCCCCTCCCGGCTCGTTTCTGTCCTCTGCACAAAGCGGAGGAATAACTTGGGAACGACGAGCCTAATTTCCGCTCCGCTCCGAGGTGGCTAACGACCGGGCGACTCCCGCTGCCAGCCGGCTACCTGCGTCCCAGAATCCCGCGGTGCCGCTCATTAAGCCCCCCGTCACCTGCGGACACAAAGCCGGCCCCATCCCGCCAAGCTGTCTGACGGCCAATAGGAGGGCAGAAAAATGAGCTGAAGGAGAGCTGCACTGAGGCGAAAAAGATGTGAGCGTCGTCTGCAGAATGGATAAACAGATGTGGGCGCAGATCAGCAGCAGACAGACAGACTAGTACTGCACTGGTAGCTGGACGGAGTTATGGCTCGGCACGCTGGCCAGGCAGTCTGGCCGGCCAATCAGATGGATGGATTACACGTACATTCCAAAAAATTTTATTTAAAATTGGCATAAAAGCCAATAAAAGCACATGATTGTAGTGTTCTTGCCATCATTGTTGAAAGAATTATACTCAAGCCAATTCAGTTTGAACCTTAGACTAATGCAACAGTCCCTTTATGAGAAACATTGTACAGGCCGGAATGTTCTATGTGCCGATCTTTGGGCTGGAGTTCAGAAAGTGCAGGGTGAAGAACAGCTCCATGGATAGATCTCATCCAGACAGGCCCTTGAGCATCACAGAGCCCCCGGGCCCCACTGTAAATTCTGCCTGAACCGCATTTCTACACTTCATTGTTTACTTGCTCGAGAACACGGACAGTTTCACTGGTTAGATACTTCTCAGGAAGATTCAAAAGCAATACAAGGTGAACAAATTTTTAATCAGAAAAGTGCAGTACGAAATCTGACGGGTTAATGTCAGGTTGTCAGTGTTATCCTACATGTGCCCTTTCTACTCTGAACGGGACCAGTAATGTCAGAGCGATCATCTTCTCCAATGAGCATCATTCATTAAGACCTAAAAGCCCTCTGTGCTGCAGACATTTTCCATTTAATTAAAACTGTTTTCAGGTTTGTTTGGTTTTTGTTGTTTTTGTTTTTTTTGTCTTTTTCAGAAGATTAAATGAATTAGTCATTGTGTGACTGGCATTATATTCCATTTTTAAGGCAATTCATGTTTTTCATATAATAAGGTTTGTGTTTTGGACTAAATGTGTTTTTGACTAACTAAATGAATGACAAAAACAGTCTAGACTCATTTAGCAAAATGAGTGAAGTGTTGATATATTTTACAATAAAAACAACAATTTTGATTTGCTTAATGAAAATAAATAGCATCACTACTTGCGCAAAGTAGGTAATACACTCTCACAATAAACGTTCATTTTTAATATAATTTTAAAAAGTAACTATTTGTATTTGTGTAGTATTTGTGTGCGAGTGAGTGAGTGTACAGTATACGTGCATGCAAGTATGTGTGTGCACATGCATATCTGTATGTGTTTGGGTGTGGGTTTGTGCATCTTCGTGTCTGTGAGCATGTCTGTGTGTGTCTGTGTGTGTGTCTGTGTTTACGTACATGCATGTGTGTGCGCATGTGTGTGAGTGAGCATGTCTGTGTGTGTGTCTGTGTGTGCGTGCGTGCTTGTATGTGTACACACGTGTGCACGCACATGTGTGTGAGTGAGCATGTCTGTGTGTGTGTCTGTGTGCGCGTGCGTGCTTGTATGTGTACACACGTGTGCACGCACGTGTGTGTGAGTGAAAGGGCTGTTTGCAGAGGAGGCAGGAGAGTACTGCCCTGCTTGTGCACCTGTGTTTAAGCCAGGCCCAGTTTCCTACATGGAGACCTGTGAGGCTCGATGCAAGGGCCAGCAAATCACACGCTGGCCCGGCAGTCTGACCAGCCAATCAGAAGGCCTGAAGGGCGAACAAAGGCGTAGCAGGTGCCATTGAGCAGGGCTGTTTCTTATCCCGAGGTTGACCTTTGCCAGAAAGATGAGCTGAGCTGAGCAGAGCTTTCAATGTCATGTATACTGCATAAACACTCTCAGTAGCCTACTCATCTAGAAATTGTGGAAAATACGTCTTGCCGCTTACAATCCGACAATACAAGCGGTCAAGTCAATTTGAAGAATGCGTATGCGTGAAAATAGGATTCCGGAGGTGTTAAATGCTTGGCTGAACGACTCTGCCTTCACAGTTATAAAAACACAAACAAAAAGGTCTTAATGCACTGTAATAAGGGTAATTTGGAACAAAATACTAAACTACATTTTGGTAAACACTACACACTGTTGCCTCAGTTATGCATTAGCTAATAAGGTGCCCATTTCGAAATGGCAAGAAGGGTTTGTTTTTTTTAGCAGCAATGCAAATTTGTAAAAATGTAACATTTGGCATGATCCTCGACACCAAATGTTGTTAAAGAACGGTGCCCTGAAGAACCACAGCAGTTGCTCTGAGTGATTGGGCAGAGAGCATTCTGATTGGCCGAACCTCTCCCTCCCTGCATGAGGACACCGCTGATTATGTAGAAATGGTGCAGTCCAGAACTGGCTGCATGTCTGCACAAAGCGCTAGCACATTAGCCAGATACACCACCCTAGAAGCCTGAGTGGCTGGGTAGCATAGTGGGTGGCAGTGTAGCACAAGGATTAAGAAACAGCACTTGGGACTCTGATGTTGTAGATCTGATTCTCAGGCGTGAGGACAGTCTGGCCAACCAGTGGCACTGGTTCTTCAGTTAATTACCGGAGAGAAAAGTAAAAACCGGGAACCGGATTTGGACTTGAGAGCCAGATTTGAGTACCCGTGAGCTAAAGACAATGTGTCTGGTTCAGTGTAGCGTATTCACACAGCTGTTGGCAGATGTCAATCGTGTATAAAAAGGGAAGGTAGTAATAGAGGAGAAACCTTCAGCTTGGACAGGTGAGCCACGGCCGGTGACTTGTCCTCTTTCGGGGGGATGTAGAGCTCCCATTTTCCGTATTCTTTTTTCTTGTATGGGTGAGAGAAGTTGTCCCAGCCATCTGAGAGAACACACAAAGAGGAGGGTTAGGATTATTTTATTAATATCAGACATTCAGCAGAGGCACTCCAGAAATCATGTCTGTAGACTGAAAAGATAGCAGCAGCTGCTCATGTGTTAACCAGAGGTGGACAGTCTAGGGGTCAGAAAGTAAAAGTCCTGCCATGTGTTTCTCCCACCCATGAACTCAGCCAGCTGATTTTACACATTAATTCTCTCTCCTGGAAGAATTATGCTGATTTGCAAATCCAGGTAATTGGAACAAAATAGTGGGGATGACTTTTACCCTCCGAACCTTCATTTTCCACATCTTAAGCTACATTAAGTTTGAGCGCATGTAAGCAATGTAGAATTGTATACGCAAAAAGGCCAGTTTGGCCACACGACACATTCAAATTCAGCTGCACATTGTCTGTGTGGAAGACAAACATCATCAGAGCAGGGGAGGTCACTGAAAGAATTTTTTATTTATGTATTTTTTTATTTTTATTGGTCAACCCTTGCAAGCCGCAGATACACAAACGATTACCACGGTGACACATTCATTTCATGCTCTCATGAACTACGGGTTTCATTCTCCCTCTCACCATTTTCAGCAAATCTTGGTTTTTCACGGTTTTATTTCATATATTTCACACTGAGCTCATTTCCTGCTCCTCTCATTGCCATCTGCTACAAAAGGCACAGCTTCACACAGACAAACTCATTGGCTCACCTCAGCAATCAGCTCGGTCAACGGTCAACGCATGATCACCGTGCAAACGGGAGAGTCACACACAAGGGGAAAATGAAAGAGGAAGAAAATGGGACAAAAACTCCGGGAAGTGTGTTCTCCAATTCAGAGTCCTCCATCTTCAGCTTAAAAAACCTGATTATTTCTTTATTTAATTTTTTATTATCTTGCCCATTAAGACATCTCAGTTGGATTCCTGTTCAAGTGTCCATTAAGAGCCAATATCTTGTCTCTAAACTAAAAGGTGCTGTGTGAGAAGTGGCCATTTTAACACTAGTGCCATCGTGCACATTGGTCCAAATACTGTGTCTGAATATCGGCTTCTTTTATCACAGGTGACGTTTCACCCCAGTTTTTGAGGTTTCTCATGCTGCACTGCCATTGCAGAAATAAAAAGGTTGTCAATCATCTGGTATCAGACTGAACCAGGTCGATCTAGGGCTCATTTGCAAAACAGAATCTGAAAGAACCAACTTTGGTGTCAAACACTATTTTAAATAATTTCACTCTTTATAAACCAGTAAAAAAAAAAAAAAAAGTCCTGATGATTAATGATACATTTCAAATAAACATCCACATCCAATATTTAGAACGGCACTCTTTTATAGGATTGCATGTTTTGGTTGGTAACATGATTTGTTGAAATTTCTCAGGGATCTGCAGAATAAAATTTTACCAGGACCTAAAGAGTCAACGAATCAATCTCTCTTTTCCTGTTGAGTAAGTCCCATTTTGTGGAAACACCCAAACACCCATGTTTAGATATACTGAATGGTGCCGAGCCCACAGTATTTATAACCGTTAAAATGAGCATCAGTCATAGCGGGCAGAAGTGTGAGGCTCTGAAATCATTGTAGAGCACTGCGGTGCTGATACACTGCATGATTCTCCATTTAAAAACCGGCAGGGCGTGTCACCTGCACTCCCATAATGCAGCAGTGTTCCAGTCAGTATGTGGCAGCGTGGGGGCTGCTGGGAGGCTGATCCCGGACGAGCCCCCACGGTCTAGAACAGGATCTGAACACAGCCAGAACCCACGCAGGGCGATGAAGGATTGTCTGTAGCGTCACCCTGGGTGGATGGGGTGGGGTGAGGTGGGGTTGGGCTGGGGTGAGGTGGGGTTGGGCTGGGCTGGGCTGGGGGGGTTCGGCCAAGGTCTCATTGAGCTTCCTCCAACTCAGACTAGAACTCTGTGAAATGAAGTGACGCTACATCATGTGCCTTGAGGGAGAGACCGCGCCCGCTCATCTTCATCCCTCTCGAATTTCTATGTGAAGCTCTGCGTAGTAGCATGTACTGGCATCTGATCTACTGGACACCACAGCGCTGACTCTCCACACAGCAGCGTAGGACAATTCTGTGTGATTACATTCATCCAGTCTTTCCTAGGCCACAAAGCCAAGCGCAGATTCACCCCTTATTTAAAGAGAATCATAATAAATTTTTCAATATTGGCTAGTTAAGCTATAATTAAACAGCACAACAGAAACAAATTGGCCCCCATTTTACATGCAAAAAGAGAGTAATACACGCAGAGATGGGATAATTAATCCTAAGTATGATTCTGGTTTATTTGCTGTATCCGATGAAAATCAGATTTATCATAAAACCACCATCCTGCGGTTGGAATTACAGTAATGGATTTATGGAACAAACCAGCTACCGCACGGCTAGCAGGAGTGCAATTAACCCCACAATTTGGCGTGACCCAACATACAGCGCCCAATTTAAGTCTGGTAATGACGGCAAATCATTTTGTAGTGGTGCAGAGTGGAAACATCCTGTAAAAATTCAATTTCCACCGCGCCGTGCGGTTTCTGAAGCCATAGCCGAGAAGCGGTCAGGTATGACCGATGATAAAATGCATATTTCTGCAGACTGTATAAAATCAATACACCAATTTAAGCTCATATGCCATCGCCAAGTACTACATGCATAATTTAAAGGCTTGGTCAGTGAATTGGGAGTAGCCCTCTCTGACCAAAGCATGAATTTTAAATGAAACACAGGCAGGGAGAACTAGGAGACATCGCTGCTGCTAGCCGTATGGAACTCCACCTGCAACACAGTGAACGCAGCCTCACAAA
Organism: Anguilla anguilla; assembly: GCF_013347855.1. Classification (NCBI taxonomy): domain Eukaryota; kingdom Metazoa; phylum Chordata; class Actinopteri; order Anguilliformes; family Anguillidae; genus Anguilla; species Anguilla anguilla. The sequence continues at coordinate 34,035,555 of NC_049212.1, forward strand.
CCAGGCACCAATACATAAGAACCAGTGAATATATATATATATATATATATATATATATATATATATATATATATATACAATCATTACCAGATTTAAATTGGGTTCTGTGTGAGTCATGTATTTACAGGTACTGATTTATAGCTTCACTTTTAAGAATAATAAGATGTTACCCATGGGCAAAATCAAAAAGCCGAAAAATAAGAGAAGTCCTTGAACTTTTGTTAATGAATCCACACAGTGCTGAACGGGGGCACACAAACATACACACATACCAACACAAGCAGACATGCATAATCATTTATACTTTCTTTATTTTTTTGGCGTAACCATCCACTTGAGCAATCCTGGCTTCCTGTGTGTTTGGGATTGTTGTTCAGTTGGGGCATTTCACAAGCATTGCTTCACCTAACCGGGCGTTTCTGTGGTTTCCTGTGCGTCGCTCAGCGGCAAAAGGGCAGCAAACGGCAGCATCGCTCACGATACACGACGCTAAGCCGGCGAGAAGGCCAGAGGCGCTGTCGCAGTCAGGACTGAAACGGGTTAGAGTTAGAGTTCTATAGAATACGCCCAATAAAACGCACGCCTTTGAGACTGCACACGCAGGATTTAACAGAACTGAGACACCAGTTAAAAAAAACATGTGCTCCTTCTGCCAAACAGTGAGGAAACAAACAGGAGAGATGATACACCGGCTTGGCATCACAGCACCACGCTCTGAATCATTTATTAAAACCACAAAATGATTTTATTTCATTTTGCTTCTTTGTTTTTTTATTTTTTTATTTTTTAAATATGGGACATATAAATGGTTAGCAGCCAGGAATGAGGTGCAGTTTCCTTGGCAACAAGAGCCTTTTAAGTGTTTTGGTTTAAAATGATTGTGCAATAATAATAATAATAGCTAGAAAGAATTCTCCATAGAGTGCAGACCTCTGCAAAGGAATAACAGTCTCCCACTTGCATGAGGGTGCAAAGCAAATGTCTTGACAATCCAGTAATTACTTTTCAAAATATCTTTGGCCTGATGGTGGCGCTAGAGGAAAAGTAATTAAAGAGAGGGTCATTAAAACAAATAGGTTTCTTCCTCTTGGGAACATGAATGCGCACAGCAAATATCATGGCAATCCGACCATTTCTTTTCCGGAAATGTCCGTCACAGACAGACAGACAGACGGACGTCATTACAGAACCTCCTTGGCGGAGGTAATAATAAAAGAAATAAATGAATAAAAGAAAGAAAGGGAAAAAAAGAAAAGAAAAGAAAGAACAGCTGAGGAGGGAAGATTTGTGGTAGGTACTCACTGAAATCTCCGGTCAGGAAGAGAGCCTCAGCAGCAGGGGCCCACTCTTTAAAGATCAGCCCGTTGTTCGCCTGCCGCTGCACCCCGAAACTCTGGTAGCTGCGTGTGAACTGATCAAAGCCGCTCTCGGCCTCCTCCAGCTGGAAAAGACACTTCTGGAACAGCGCATACCTTAAAAACACACAAAAACAAACACCATAACTGTTACTTTTCTTGTTCTTTTTTTTAAGTTTAAATAAAATAAATAGAAAACTAAGACTGCAAGCTGAGATCCACAACATGACCCCTTTCCATTCCTATGCTATGGACTGTGGAGAGAAAAAACAAAGAGACAGGACGGAAGATTAATTGACTATGCACTTTCTATTCGGTGGACAAATGGGAATAAGACGGGGAGGGAGAAGAAAGCACAGTTTAGCAAACTCGCACAGCTGGAAATCGGCAAGCTATTAAGCTCGGCATGATACCCCTTAAATTCAGCAGTTTTTTTTCTGCATGAACAGTCTGTTAAGTAAACAAAGCAAATGAATAAAAAAATCTGGTTATTCTACACAAGTTTAAGATAAGTCTGCTTTCAACAAAGATGAAACGCAGCTCCCACAAGACAGCGAGACTCTACTCAAAAATGCTAATTTACATGTGAAGCTAATTTCAGATGGATGTGATGGTAGCAGGATTGCACAATGGGTTTCAGAACTTTTGGCCTGACGATATCCAGGGAAAGCTTTTTTTGGTATGGCCTTTTTTTTGGTTCTGTCACTTCCAAACTTTTTCTTTTTAATTTATTATTTAAAGTGTCATCCGTCAAAAGTGTCATACGGTCAAAAGGGACAGTCCCATTGGGAAAGCTGACATAAATAAAAAACACAAGCTAGTCTAAATACGTTTATCAGAACTCCGATAGGATGTTGGAAATGTTTTGATAAAAAAGATGCACAATACCTCAGACCTACAGCTGCAAATAAATCTCCATTTCATGGAAAACCTTTTTTTTTTTGTAACAGACAAGTCCACCAACCCATAGCTCAGTTATCAAAAAAAAAGAGAGAGCGAGAGAGAGAGCAAGAGAGAGCTGGTGTCTGCTTCAAAAGTACCATTTAAATAACCTGTCAAATTTGTCAGGTGAACTCGTGGCACATTTCAAGAGGGCCCGGTGCCGTCCGGCGCGTGTGAATGAAGACAGCAGCTCATTTCTGCTACCCTGAGACTGGAGGTTAAAGATAGGCCAGCGTTGCCATTTATCCTGCTGGAGCTTCCCACGGCAGCTGCCACCCCTGACGCATCCCCTCGTGTGGGCGGAGCCAGGTTTCCGACACGCGTCCGAATGAGCGCGCACCCCGGCTACCTTACGGCGGGGTTCATCCGCGCGCGGGCGGGCGGGTCCGGCGATGACGGACGGCAGAGACAGCCGGGTTCGCGCGCCCGCGCGCGGCTGACCCCCGGGGGTCGCAGACGCACGGGGGCCCGGCGCGAGCCAGCATTCCGCCCAGACAGGCTCGTGAAACCGGACCAGCCCGACTCCATGCCGATGGTGTCACTTTACGGGCGAGGGCTGCTGGCCTGAGCCAGGGGTCTTTCCAGGGGAAAGGGGGAGGAGTCGAGGTAACCTTCGAGTCAGGCCGAGTTGCCAGCGGCCCGCTTGCAAACGTACAGAGAAAGATATGAAAGTTATTCCTGTTATTATTACAAATTAGTGGGGGGGGGGGGGGGATAGCTGAATGCCTTCCTGTTCTCAGGCTGCATTCTCTGCATAGACTTCAGTCCCTCAGCTGATTAGAATGAAGGGAGGGTGAGAGTTCCTCTGAAATTTTCCAGAGAAATCTCTTTGCTTTGTGCAAACAGCGTTTTTGCATGAAATAGCAATATCAATGAGTGTGAAAAAAGCCCAACATATTTTCAGGGAGAGAGAGAGAGGGAATACAACTGTGCTCCTCAATCAGAGACACCAAAGGTGGCTGGTAAGACAGGTTTCACGCAGTTTCAAACACAGACCTCAGCCCAATCGAAACTTTGTCCAACCTCCATTTAGATAGCAGTGACGCAGAGATTAGGCTAACCGCGTGCTACACGTCCTCCACCTCCCTGTTGGCTGATGCGGGGCTACATTTAGATAGCAGTGACGCAGAGATTAGGCTAACCGCGTGCTACATGTTCTCCACCTCCCTGTTGGCTGATGCGGGGCTACATTTAGATAGCAGTGACGCAGAGATTAGGCTAACCGCGCGCTACACGTCCTCCACCTCCCTGTCGGCTGATGGGAGGCCTTGCTGCTGGCCTTGTCTTCTGCAATGAGTCTCCTCATGTCTCTTCCCTTCGCTGGCTTCCAACTGTCGCTCACTTTGCTTCAAATTTCATAAGGCTTAAAGCTGACCGCTCGGTTCCCCCGACAGTACAATCCCACTTGCAATAATAACACCTTCTCCTGTAGACGATGAACTCAGGAGTAGCCTCTCTCTTATCCGTTCTTTCATTTCCAACCCAAACACAACCTCAGTGGCAAAGGGGACAGCTTACCAACAGCGTCTAAGCCAAGCGGCGTCTTTTGAAACACACTCTTCATAAAAACAGAACTGTACGCCCCAAAACACACGGTTTCCAAAGTTACCATTACTAAAATCGTATTCAATGCCCTCCATGTAGCAGTCTCATGGAGTAGATTAGATATGTTTATTACCATTTAAACCACAATGTTTCCAGCCCCCCCCCCCCCCCCCCAAAAAAAGTTACTTTTTCCCATTAGAATTTGAACTGGAGTGATGATAAATGGCTCATACTGTCAGTTCTGCCTGAGGGGAGATTCCCTGTGGTGGTGATATATGAGTTTTTAAGCTGTCTACAAAAGGGCTGCTAAGGGGGTGATTTCCTGGGGGAGATGCGCTGTGCTTTCCTTTCGCTGTGGACCCTAAAACAAACATAATTTACATTACCATTGTTTGTTTGTCCAGTGCATTGGACTTATAAATGTTATACATTTGTAAATGACAAAAAAATATATATTTATATATACACACATTTTAATGAGTAGGCAAGCAGTGGTGTGTTGCATTATGCAAATTCATTGTTAATGAATGGCTGTCTGATGAACAGGAACAGGAATCCCTGAACTTGAGTGCAAGCCAAAGTCATCGTGCGTTCTCGGTATGGCTAAATGGCCATTATTGCATCACTTACCGCCCCAAATGCTAATTCGCCCTTAATGGGTAATTCGTGCTTTAGTGACGTGGGTGTGCGCTGAGCGGGTCGGAGCCTTGACTGGCTGGAAGTGAAATGCTTCGTAGCAGCAGTCGCAGCCGCAGCATTTTATTGAAATTTCTTTGCCAGTTGTGCTTAAGTATTCAGATGACAAACAGTAAACCACATTGGACATGACAGATACACAAACACAGCACAACACAGCACAGCGCAGCACAGCTGTAATCTTTCAGGGAAGCCGGTCGGAAGAAGGGGGTTCCGCTATGCTTTGTTTTGGTTATGCCAGTGCCTCGTTACTGGAATAAGCAAAACGAATTTGCCCCACTTATTACTTCAAATAAGCATTCTGTACTGGAGGTTTGCATGCTAACTCGCATCTCTGAACTCTGCTACGCATGCACATACGTACGCAGTGCACACACGTGCGTACATGTTTCGGAGTCATTCCAGGTCCTCTTTTCTCAACCTCGACCGAGCTGAATGACCATTCAGACCATCACTACGCCATTATTGCTTTTGCTTATTCTACTTTTCTTTTAAAACAAAGTACTAAGATTTCGTTATTCCTTCCTTTACCTGTGATTGGCTGAACCCGACTCGCCGCGGCAGCGGAGCACGTTCTGTCCCCCACAGGACCGTTTGTCGCCAACAGCGATCACCTGCCGGCCTGTCACCGTCCCCCCCCCGCGAGGGTACGCCGCCGCCGCCAAACGGTGGGCGCGCTCAGTAAGGGCGATCCACTGCGGGCGCCACCTCTACCCGTGACCGCCGAACCTCGCAATTACGAGACTTTAAGTAACGGTGGGCCCCGGTCGGGGGCAACAGGGCAGCGCTTACTCAACGCATGGGGTCTGACCCACGGCCACCTGACAAAATTCACCAAATAATACAGAAGCGGCTGGAAACCGGCCAAAAGAAACAGGGGGACATGGTGTAAAACAGAGATCCCAGACTACGGCACTTAATTACCACAATTACCTGAGCGAGGCTAACAAAGGACCAGCCCTTTTAGCTTTTTAATTATAGTCATTTATATCAGCGGGATATCCCACAATGCAACAGAACACAACTATGCAGAGAGAGAAAAGAAAAAAAAAAGCCACCTCAGCAGCACGTAGTCCTCCCAAGGTGGAGATTGGGGACTTTGAACTTTGAGAGAGTCTGAACTTATTTCCAGAGATGGAGCAGAAATGGAGAAAGAGACCCATACCAAGGCCAGAACCGTGGAGTCCCAGGACTGGATCCTGTAAGCCGAGAGGAACTGATGGAGTCTGGTCTAAACACGGTTAAGACAAGACCTTCACCTACTTTTTGAAAAATGAATAATTAACAGCTAGCACCTTAGCTTTCATTTATTCTTTTATCATCGTTATTATAAAGTTTTTACTCTAATAAATCTTTTATAATTCTTGTAAAGTAACCTTTAAAAACCTTTTGAAAATAAAAATATCTAATGCTCTTGCAGGTAACCTTTAAAAAAGATTGGATATTTTAACACCCAGTGTTTCCAGAAAGGTTTTTAAGTGTCTTCACCATTAAGAAAAACAATCTACAGTCTACATTTGGTAATGGTGAGAGAAGATTCATTTCATTCCTGAGATTACAGTTAGATTAGATAACCAAAACTATGGAGCACTCACTACTTTTGGACGTCCAAGCATGCTACAGGCTACTGGTCACTTTGCTGCAAGACAAATGTAGTGGCACCAAGCTGTGTGAGCAGATTATGAAAGTATCTTTGGAGAGGGAACTAGTCAACGCGAGATCAGAGTCTTGATTAAAGTCAGTACGTACCACATGAGTACAGATCGCAAGACCTGTTCTGAATTTTCCCTGCAGCAATTACAAGGGTAGACCGCAAATGAAGGTGCAGCTATTGACCAGGGCCCTGTCTCATGAAGCAGGATTACTGAGTTAGCTGGATAACTGCACTAAACCCAGGGATCGACTATGATAAACCAGAATAGCACCTAGAAATATACTGGATACCCTTTACAGAGGCCTACAGGGGGCTACAGACACTACTGCAGAGCCTGGCCTTACATGACAACACACTGGGCATCGTTAGAGGCTCACACACACACACTGTCTGCTGCATCCAAGTGACCTTGGCCGTCCTCTGACTGTACGCCATAAAACCCCCAGTGGAACGGCATAGTCTCCGCCCTCACACAGAAAGTACCTCCCACGTTTGCCAACCCTCTGGCTACCGTTCATAAACTTTCCCTGGATGCGCAACTTGCTGTGTCACGTCTATATTTAAATGGGATCTGGCAGCCATTTTGTGCCCTGTGGACACCGGACAAAAATCACACTGCTGCAGGTTTTTAAAAAGTTAAACGGTTAGTTATTTAAGCACCATGGCCGCCCATGGAGAGATCAATTAGCTCCCATTACTCATGCTCAAGTGCACAACAAAACAGGCGGGGGAGGGCCTTCACACCCTTGCATTGATTTAAGCTTCTTATTTTCAAAAAAAATATATAGCCTATATATTTATTTATTTATTTTATTTTTTTTAAACATTCAGGTACAGACATCAGAAAAAATAAGCCACTCCAAAGTAAAATAGCCGTCTTGTCCTCTTCATTGTAGCCCTGAACACCATGGATCAGCACTCCACACGTCCCTGGAGCTACATTAACACTTGAAGCCACTTAAAATGCGACACAAAAAACAGGTAACTGAGTGGTGTGGAGCGGAGCATTTGTCCTTTGATGGAGAACAGCACTTACCATGGCAAGTCTGTGAAAACAAATAAACCTGCAAACTAATGAAGTGAAATAGCTGGAGGACAGCTGCAGTCTCCCAATAAACGTAGGGGCCAATCTCCTGATAAATTTAAATCAGGTAACTGTGAAGGCATGTTGTGTGCTCCTATAAGCAGAGAGAAGGGAAGACTCTCAAGGCTAAACAAACTTCCCAGGGTAACGTGATCATTAACACATTCCTACATACTATAATAATGCAGATTATTGCAAGCAAAGTTTTTCCCCCTCTCAAAAACCAACACATTTACAATATTTTTTCCCTTGAAAAAAAAAAACACATACATTATTCATCAAACAAATGCTGGAAATGACAACATTCCCAAAACGCTAAAGAATTCTTTTAAATCCTGATGAAATTTTTATTTAGACATATTCTCCAAGCTGCGCGTCTATCTATGTGCAAAACGGGGGTAAACACTAGGAAAGAACAGCGATAGACAGGCCAAGTCAGTTTGAGTGAAGAATTGAGGAAATTTAATGCGAAATAAAAGTCACTTATTTTTAAGGCAGTGTCCGCGGTGGGGTTACTCCATTCCCCGTAATGACACGCTTTTACTTTGCTGAATTAAAGCCATGCTCATTCTTCCATCACGCTCCTGTACCCCATAATTATCTGATGTTTGGACCTCTTGGCTATGACCTGAATGGATGTCAGAATGGCCAGGTAAATGCCATTTCAGAAGCGTTTTTTTTTTTTTTTTTTACAATAACAATAATAAAACACTGACTTTTATCTGGTGCACTGAAGCTGGAAAGGACATTTGATGAAAAACCAGACGTACATGCTAAAATTAAACCATAATAAAAAGTCTGCTTTGTTCTAACAAGATGTTACTGTGACACGCTAGATTCTAACCGTACTCTTGACTCACAGCAAATTACTAACGCCAGTCACTCAAACAGAAATGTGAAGATGAGAAATCAAATGAGACGTATGTGCATGAAATGGGCGCTTTTGCTAGGCAAGCGATTATGACAAGCGTGCGCCTACACGGAACTCTGTGTTTATTTGTCCAACATTGAGGCGGACAGAGATCACCCGGTCTCGACAGAACAACGCCAGAGCGGAGGAACACATCACCATTGGTGCTGCACTCGCCCACACCAACAACAAGCCGTAAACAAATATTCACAACTCAGTCTTGATACCACAAGGGGTCAGGATAGCCTGGTTCAGCGTCGACGGCAATATTCCACAAGCCCTTCCACAGCTCTGTGCATTTCTGACATTCACTCACAGATGCCTACATTTCCCACTTTCACACAATGCGGAGAGCTCATCTCGCTTCATTTCAATGCAGCTGGGGCCCTGGACTACAATTAGCTTAACTTGACGTCGCTGCTAATTGCAGAAAATAAACATTTCAAGGGGAGCGGAATACTGCAGAGAATTTGTGTCCAAGGTCACAGATATGCAGGGTTGGATGGACATTTCAGCCACTAGAGGGACCCCTCACAATGTTCCAAATGTGTTCTCTTAAAAGTTAGGCCCACCACAATATTACCTGTATTCATCATCCAGTCACATGTAATTGTTAATACCGATTGACATTAATCACACAGTTTAGCATGAGCGTGATTTTAGTTAGAAAAACACATGCAGAGAGTGCACAAAAATATTTACTATTTCAAAATGCATCATAACAGATCACCACTGCTAAAACACAAAACCAGACTCAAGAAATGTTCTTCTTGCTGATGGCAAGAAAAAAAAAAAAAGACACACAAGAAAAGACCCACTATTCTCAAAAATTAGACACACAAATCATTCCTTTGCAGCAGATCAAGGCGAGCATTTCAGCTCAGCCATCACTACTGCTTGTGTGTTTTATCGTCAACAGAACATTCTGTAATTTCGTTTCCAAAGGTTCAAGTCAATTTTTTAAATGCGCTTTTTCAGGCTCATAGTTTACCATTTTTCCTGTACAGTAGCTTTGTGTCTGTAAAATGTGCTAAAATGCTTTTTTTAAAACACTTTTTTAAAGACTTTTTTTTTTTTGCATTTCTGAAATTATATAAATCCACAACATTTTGCAGCTAAATGTAGATAATGAACCTTCAACATGTTTTTAAATGACCTAACCTACCATTTCAGTGATTGCTAAAAAAAAAAAAAAGAAAGCAACATGATTTATATTTGGTTTAGCCCATATGAATAACCAAACTTAATTTGCTGACATTCAGTGACTTCACTGCCAGGCTTTTGGTTGTTTTTTACAAAGGCAAGCATTAGGCCTAGCCTATACCCCGAAAAAACACCTGGATCTTTAGACAGACAATGGATCAACTGACAGGCAGTAGAAGTTACTTTCAATCTAATGAGATTCTCTGTAAAACAGACTGATTTTTAAAAACGATATCAAGAACTTTTCCTTTTTGGTACCAGGGCTGTTTTTCAGTGCAAATTAAGGATCGATTGGATGGTTTTACACCTATTATAGGCTGCTTCGATCTGCACAATATGCAGTCATCAATTGAATACTTTGATACATAAGACTTCCATATAGAGGCCTTGAAACAGCTGTTCTCGTCTTTACCTAAAAATCAGCTCAAGGAGGCTCCAGAAGACGCAACGTCATTATCAGGTGTCAAATACAACTATAGGCCTTATAGCCTATAAAGAACAGAATAACCAAGAGGAAAGGCTTTATAAAATTCCAGTTCTTGACTGGGGGGGGGGGGGGGGGGGGGTTAAAAAAAATACACAAAATAATCCATCAGGCAAAAATCTTCAGTTACAATAGAATTCATACCACAACCAGACAGCACACACACCCCAGGTCCATTTCATCGTACAAGGGTTCAATTAAAAGGCAAATCCATTGGTGGTTCTGAAGCCCTTAAATTGGAACTGGGTCAAATCTCACGCTGATGAAAGGACAGTCCGATTCACAGCACAAATGGGGTGTGCAAATACGGAAGGATTTTCCAGAACCCGAACCCCGCCCAGGGGGAGACTGGGTGTGTGGGCGGGGAGTTAGGGGGGGGGGGGGGGACTTACGCTCAGGTGTCCTCACATGAATGGCACGAACAGATGGAGAAATCCCCAGCCCCTCCCACCCCCTCCCCGGAACCAAAATGTGCAGCAGGGACACAGGGTCAGGGCGGGGAGGCTAGGGAATGCATATGGAGGAAAAGTAATGGCGGGTTGAAGTGTCTGTGACAGGAACGCAAATGTCATCAGAGGGGGAAGTGACACCCATAGATCATTTCAGGGTTATGGCCCACTACTCCCCAGAGCAATCTCAAACATGCGCGGAGGTATTTCTGTGGTAATGTTTACAATAACACAGGGTGCAGGGGGGGCGCTTTTAAAAATATCACGCCATGCGTTTCTCTACTCTAATGTTTAGGCCTGAAAGCAAAAAAAAAAAAAAAAAAAAGCATTCCAACAACAACATTCTAATCTCTGATTATTCAGGGTCTGTACAGGCCTGATTCAGTCTGATGAAGACACTGTGACAAACTTAACTTTAGCTTACGGGGGAAAAATAAATGCAACACCATTATTGCAGTTATTATTATAGTGTTGAGCATAACCATAAACACAATATTATACATTATTCATTACTCTTCTGAGCTGAAGAATGACTAGCCTACATTACAGCAGTATTTCCATGGCAATAAGTAAAAGGAAAAACTGTTTTGAAATGCTGAAAAAATGTACTAAATATTCAAAATGTCCCAAATAAGTCTGATCTACCATTACGTTATGAAGAGCATGAAAAAAATATTCAGAGAATGTTTAAAACCTCTCTGTCATGCCTGCGAGACCTGTATCAAATTACATGAAATAGGCCTACCCAAACCCGTTAAACAGCTACATTCCTTTCACCGATGTACAGAACAAAATAACTATTCTTTCAAGTGATTGTATATTTTAGTTTGGAACTTATTTTGTTAATAAATTGTGTTATCTGCAAGAAGTATTTCAGTATTTTAGTTTAAGTAGTGTATTTTGTATAGGCTATGTAGCCTACTTCATCAAGTACAATTGTGACTTGTCCAGAGCCTCTACATTATCATACATTTTTGGAATTTAGCCTAGTAGATGCCCTTTTATAAAACAACTTCTTTTTTATGCAAACAATTAACTCATACAGCCAAATATTTATCAGAGCAGTTCAAGTACCTTACTAAAAAGTACAATGGCAGCACCCTTGCTGGGCATTGAACCCACAACGTTTGACTTACAAGCCTAATTTTCTAATAACGTACTAAATTTAGATTTCTGATTGGCCATTACACACACTGGCCAGCACAAAAGGATGGAGTTCCTGTACATCTATCTAGGCCTATTCTGTGGCAAGACTGGACTTGATTCATATACTGTACACAGTCACTCAGCTGTGTCTGTGCACCGTCCATCCATCATCATCGAACCTGCTTATCCTGGTCAGGCTCGTGGGTGGTGCTAGAACCTATCCCAGCATGCACTGGGCGAGAGGCAGGAATACACCCTGGACAGGTCGCCAGTCCATCACAGGGCAGACACACCATTCACTCACACACTCATACCCAGGGGCAATTTAGACTCTCCAATTAACCTAACCTGCATGTCTGTCTGTTGAACAGTTGGAGGACACCGGAGTACCCGAAGGAACCCCACATGGACACAGGGAGAACACGCAAACTCAACGCAGAAAGGCCCCGTTCGAAATTTGAACCAAGGACCTCCCTGCTGTGAGGCAACACAGAACCTCCAGACTAATGGAACCCATTTTGTCCCCTTAAGACACAGAACACATTCCACAACACAACACACAACCTTGGCTCACCGCGTGGATTCAAGTGCCGAGAAAGATGCGCTAGCCTATACGCTACGGAAAATCGCCAAGGCTGAAATGGAAGGCAGACTACACGGAACTAGGAATTATGGGAAACCTTCAAGCCTGAAATAGATGGGTCTCTCGGTGACTAAACCGTACTGTTATTTGAAATGAAAGTGTAAAATAAGCGGAAGCCTTTTCCGATTAGCGATTTGAATTTGCAGCGACGCGTTCGGGGGGGCGGGGGGGGCGGTGGTGGCGCGGGGGGTGCGACGATTGCCACGTCGCGTTTCCCGGTGTGACCCGTGCCCTCGGGGGGCCGTGAGCAGTGCAGCTGATCCGAGAGAGAGAAAGAAAGAAAGAAAGAAAAAGAAAAAAGAAAGAAAAAAAAAAACTTTCACAGCGGTTTGCAAGGTACGCAAAATTAGCTATATTCCCCTCAGCAGACAGACAGGTGCTAAAAACACTTCTCCTGTTCTGTGGCACCCCCCAAACTGAGACTCTGACAGCTGCGCTACACTGTCCCTGCCAGACATATTACGGCCCCCCCCCCCCCCCCCCCAAAAAAAACCCCTGGAGATAACCCACGGATCAGAGCTCATAGAATAACGTGCAAGCATTTTCCATCTTTCAGGGCCGTAATTGAACATGGAAGTTTGGATATTAAAGTGAGCATCAGAGCAAAGGTAAGGGACTGTATTCTCAGCTGATTGGAGTGGTTGCGACTTTGTCAGTTGGTCAGTGAACAACCAATCTATCCAGATAATCGGCGGTACTTTTTTTTTCGCCTCCCAGCCGAATAAGGACTTCAATAAAGTAATTAAGAAGTGACGCTAAATAAAAACAAAACCATTTGCCTCCAGTGGGACTCCAGTCGCACACTTGTGGAGCCAGTTAGGCCTACGCACTCCATTCCACAGAAGGCTGCACTAATAAGCATGTTCCATTAAAAAATGATAATATAAAATAAACTGGTACTATATCCTGCATATCTTCTTCTTCTCCTCCCGTCTAATTTGAGGTTTTCATTAATAGTGTTGCCGAAGTCTGCAATGATCATCATTATAACCATTCAAATCCTATGGCTAGAAAAAAATTAAATGGATTAAAGGATATTGATATTGAAACCAAAGGCAAGAAAAAGGTGTTTGGAAATACTAATCTCCCAAAGATCAGAGAGAATCCAGAGTTAAACATCAAGAACTGCCCCAGCCCAAAAAAATGCAGGAGAAGAACGTCCATAAGGAACGCACTTGCTGTATATCCTTTAATGTACAAGAACGATACTGCTTCGCGTGAGGAAAATGGATTCCTCCTTAAAATAAAGTCCAGTTTTGGCACTGGTTGCTGGCTTGGTTCTGTTCCCTTACACCCATCCCTTCGTTCCACAGCGGTCATTGTGCTAAAAAAGAGTCACGTTGTCTGTAGCACAGTGACCTGCCAAAACTTCAAGAGCAAAGCGCTGACGTCAACTGAGAATCTGAAACTGAATAACTGGACAGAAAAAAAAGACTGAACAGACTGACTCTAATTTATCCAAAGTGGAAATGGATAAATGCGTTAAAAAACATTCATTGTGGTTTAGCTATATATATTTTAAATATAAATTATAAACCATTTCATAGAACATTATAGTAGACACAAGAGTTCAGGCCTAAAGTTTTAGACAGTAAGCTAGTAGCTATTTATTTTACTTTTAAAGGGTAGGTGGGTAAAAACATCCCTAAATTAAACGGTTTCATAAAATATGTATTCACCCCCCCACCCCCCACCCCCCACCCCACCCCCCAATTCAGCTTTGGCAATGTCCTTGACAGGTGAACATTTCTATAAAAGCTCAAAAGTTCTGAACGATTTGTCACACGGTGCCAACTACAGAGAGGATCTGAAAGCCCCCCAGTTAGAGCTCCAAGCTCATCGACCACTTCACAAAGACAATCCTTTCAGTGGATTCACACACAGCACCAAGTTCTCTCGGACAGAAAAAGAGCCGTTCACCCAAAATGACCCGCTGGGGCCCACCTCTCCCAACACCCCTGCACCCGCACGCCCGCCAACCACAGAGTACACTGATCGTTAAACTCAACGAGGGGGAAAAAAATGTGCTAGAGGTTACCGTTTGCGCCATTTCCCAGACACTTATCACTATTCAAAAGCCTCACTTGAAAGAGGAAATTAGTAGGCCCATTACATCTCAGGATTCATACAGAAGTTAAATCAACTGAATCCATTTTGGGTGGAATGGAGTTGGGGGTGAAAGAAATGATTTAATCTGCACCCTCCTGTGCCTCGTCTCCTCTGGTTGGCCTGTTCTAATGTCAGCATGATGAACTCATTAGGAGAAAGGCTGGACCCCAGTACTGTGCTTCTTCTACTTCACAGTCAGCACAGTGAAGAGCATGGTTATCACACGGGGGCCCCTGACTGTAATCGTTTGCGATACAGGGCCACATGCCTGCCCGTAGAGCTGCTTAAACCCGGAGTCCTCACAAACCCGAATACTGGAACACCAACCACATTCGTTCACGCACAAGATGCAGAATTAGCCTAAGCCTACCGCAACCCCAAAGACAAAAGGCAACCTCATCTGCACACACTGGAGGAACATTCCCCCACAAAAATGCTAATAAAACCTACCAAAAAATTGCCCCACAAAAAACTATGAAACTTAGGGCAAATTTAAATCTATGGGCAGCTAGGCAGATGAAATTTCACAATATAAAGACCTTGGAGCAGCACGAAATCTCGCTCAAGGTATAAAGTCATCATCATTCACACCACAAACTGCACCCCAAAAACTGTCCCCTTCTGCAATACAAAAAAAAAAATCAAATTATTCAACGTGACATTCCCACTTGGGGACTTGGGTTCATGGTCTGAAACTGTAATGACTGTAACTGCCATTGGGTGAGGTCTCGACATTATTCCGCACCTATAGGTGAAACTTAAAAGGACCATAGAAAATTCAGCACAGTGCCGTCACAGGAAGCTTAGCAGGCCGTTAAGCCGCAACCGCGACCCTGAATAAGTAGGAACGATCTCAGAGACGAGGGGCTGACGGCTCTTTCTGTGCCCCGTTTCACACCGGCACTGCATTGTGAAGGATCCCCTCATTAGGCAAAACCGCCCGAAATAAACACCCTCAGACGCAGCAGCCAATCAAAATCCATCCAGGTAGCTGGATGAGTCCAGCGTTCGGTAAGAAAAAAACGGCACACCGAAATGAGCTTTGAAATTCTGACTGCGATGGCAATCACCTGGTGAAGATGTAGAAAAGCCTTCTTTAAAAAGTCAAATTTATTTTTAAAGCCGGTGCTTTATCCCACATCTGATCTCACATTTTAATAAAATAAAGAAGGAGAGCGAGACAGTCCACCCCTCCTGACCTTTTTTTTTTTTTTTGCTTTATTCATAGTGGTGTTAAGCAGAAAGGCTAACAGATAGCAAAGGGACCACAGCTGAGAAAGTGCTGAGGCCAGGATTGAGTCCCAGGCCGCACGGGAGAGATTTCACATCGCTGGAAAGTCAGCTGCCCTACAGACTGCATCACAAGACTCACCAGACCAGTCCTATCTCTTAAATGAGAAATGTCATCTAGTTACCCGAGACTTAGGCTAGCCTAAGCATGGCTTATCAATGAGCGCGTGACCGATCAGTTATGGAAAATAGAACAAGTATTCCTAAAAATATCAATGGCTGATGCACGCAGATTCTATGAATAAATGCACGCTTATCAACTTCAGACACTCACGATGAGGTCATTAATACTTTTACAACTCCCTCTCTCGTTTTTTTTCCCAATTATCCTTCCACAAAAGTCACCTGACAGACATCCCTTCAGACCCAGGCTAATTAGAGTCACCGCCCAGCAGACTGACTACCCATCAAATTCCTCTTCTCATAAGAAATGGGAATCACTCATTTCATTCCCAAGACTGTCCTCATGCGTACTGCATCGCAAGCTGCGAGCTTTCCCCACTTCGCCAGCGCAAATTCCCAGGGAGCGTTCTCATTCCCATAAGTCTCGATGAGGCTGGACCAGAATCTAAACTCAGTAAACCAGATAAATTACAAGAAGAAGCTCAGCAAATTGCCTTTTGGGACAATAAATGGTGTAGGCCAACAACTGATTTATTAGTGCTGACAAGTGGGCTAAACCAAACAGGCCACCGAATTAATTTGTTCAGTAAATAGATAGGCTAAGTAACCAAGTGACCAAGTACCAAATTAAGTAAGAAACTAAGTAACAATTTAAGTCAATTTATTTAATTATATTTATTGCAATGAGTCCATACCCCAGGTTCAGTAGGGACGAGAGGCCTATCCTGTATAATTAACCAAGTTTACAACTGCAATGGAATGAAGAGAACAAGAATGAGAGCACATGAAACCCTTTATAAAGCGTTAGGAGGTGGATCTAAGGATTGTGAAGTTTAAACCCACCCAGAAAGCTCTCTCGAGGGCGCTGCTCTTGCAGGGACCAGCAGCAGGTGCATTTGTTCTTGGTATGAATTTCCATTTCCCTGCACTAGTTCAGTGATTTAATGGTGTTGATGTTGTCCTTTTGTATTCTGTCTTTATGTGAACCCTGGCTGCAAAACAAATTTCCCCTCGTGGGACAATAAAGATAACCTT
This sequence comes from Anguilla anguilla, assembly GCF_013347855.1. Taxonomy (NCBI): domain Eukaryota; kingdom Metazoa; phylum Chordata; class Actinopteri; order Anguilliformes; family Anguillidae; genus Anguilla; species Anguilla anguilla. The sequence continues at coordinate 34,052,223 of NC_049212.1, forward strand.
GAACCTTGAACCTTGAACCTTGAAAAAGGCTCATCACAAATGACTCGGATCGGAGTTGGGGTCGGGTTGCATTCAACATGCTAGGCGTTTAGCAATTCGTACCTCATGTGTAGACTCTCATGCCGATGCATTGATTGTAAAACCTGGCACTTCATCCAAATTATGAAAACAGATTAGGCCTAAATGTAACCTAGCCTAAATTTTGCACGTGACATTTCATTATATATTTCCTCAGTAGATGCTTACCAGGCAACCTTGTCCAAGACTTTTTTTTTTGTACAGGGATATTTTATACACAACGCTCCCCCCTCCCCTCCCCTTCGTTCCCCTCCCTTCCCCTCCCTCTGCACCCCCCAAAAAAGTGCCCGATTAGTAGATGGCTGGCAGAGCTTAGCTAAAACTTTGCATTTAATCTTATTCTATTCCAGGACATGGGGAACAGTGGTGGATAAAACCTGCTTGTGTTTTGAGACTATCGTTAAATCACCACAAAGCTATGTAAGACCGGTAGATGCCCGTTGCCAATTCTTTTCCAAAAGTGTCCCCACAAACACAAGGACTAACTAATGGCTACCAGCCACCATATCCCCAAATGAGCACAGATTCAGACAGGGGTGGGGGGTGGGGGGTGGTACCTGCCTAAAGTGACACTGAACAAGTTCTGATTCCCTTTGTTAGTGGCACTGGGAACTTTCCAGGCCTGATTTGCCTGTGTGTGAGCTGGAATTTGCAGTATTTTTTGACAATTAGAAGCAGTCTGCCGACAGACTTCTCCAAGACAGCGTGACAGCACCTGAACCCATTATGTCCGCTCCTCTCCAACTCGAGGAAGGTAAGAAATAAATTTAATTAAATAAGGAGGTAAGGCTAACATTAATCAAAGGGTACTGGCTGAGGAGCCCAGGGATGGTGGTGGAATCTGCAGAAGTGTCTGTTACACAGACGGTAGGCCTACACCCTACTCAGCAACAACCTGACAGGCAATAGGCCTATATGAAATTCATGAACTCCATCAACACTCAAAATGCAAGCTGCAAAGCGGTTTACATTGAATGAACTCCGCACCCCCTCCCCCCACCAAACACAAAAATGCCAAATGTCAGTATTTTTCCATCTGTCTGAATCTGTGCTCACTTGGGGATATTCTGGCCGGTAGCCATTCTTTAGTCCTCAGTGGTTATGTCCAGTAATCAGTTCTGGTACAGGAATTGACCAGAATGCACCAAGACTTTCTTCTCCTGGCTAATCACATTTCTAGTCCTTTGCTTTTATGAGGTTTCATGAAACCAAGGTATCCAACATAAAAATGTGTTGGAAGAGGGGGGTAAATAATTAGCATTTAAATTACTTCAATTCGCTTTTATTAGCCTAATATGAAGCCACAGAACTAATATCATATATATATAGGCTATATATTAAAAAAAAGATATATCTTTGTCTGTCCTCAAGTAAGGGAGATGACAAATCAGGACCCAGTCTTTCTGACTCATGCTTATTGTGTGCACCTAAAAATCAGTTTCTAAGTATAGCAGGCCTGCATTTTTTCACCATAATTAGCCTACATTCAGTGCCAGGCCTAACAAAGCAAGCCAATGTGGCCTGCCAACAGCCAATGCAAAAAGACTACTCAACAACACAACTTTCCATCAGCTGTTATTGTTATTGTGGTAATTAGTATTAATGATCTGATCAGCAAGTTGTGTCCAGGAAAGCAACCACAACAGGTGGTGAGAGCCATAGGCAAATAAAGGTGCACTCTCAACAAGATGAAAGCACCACCAAGATAATAAATAAAAAATAAAAATACACACTGTGGATTGTGGATAGCAGCCTATACAATCCATTCTCAGAGAAACACAACAGAAATATGGTGATAAGGATGAAAGAATCTCGCAGCTGAACAATGCGATAGAAAAGGTTGGTGGTTTTGTACATCCTGAAATTACAGCACCAGCCAGCAAGCTAATGGAAAGCTGGCAGGAGCCTGCACAGTACTAACTAAAGTTCCATCCCGAGGTCACAACCCTGACCACACTTCTCCAATTTCAAAATGCGTGAGGAGAGCGAAGTCCAACTCCAGCAATTGCACAGGGAGAAACCCCCTGTTGTAGGATGAATACTGATCGTAGGGCATAGGCTTCATTTCACCTCCAGGGGAAACACACGGCTGGACCATCTAGTCTCACGTACACAAATGTCAAGTCTCACAAGTACACTAGCCAGTCAAGGGACCAATTCATATGAAAATATTGAGAGTGACATGTCTCCATCTCTCCCCATACCTATGATATGATGTTGCTAGTGTAGATTTTTATTTTTTTATTTTTTTACTGTACTCAGTGTTTGTGTTCCATTTTAATATTCATATGACTGTGTCCTTTCCTCCCCATAAAAACAAAATGAAAACTCAGGGAAAATAGGACAGCATAATGGTTAAAGTATGAGACTTGCAACTCCGAGGTTGTAGGTTTGATTTCTGGTTGGGCCACCTGCTGAAATTCACTGTAAAGATGCTAGTTGCACTGAATAAGTGCAACTTGCATCTTTGTGCCTGCTAAATGCCTCAAGTAAAATTCTCAAAGTTAAATTGTCAGTGTGCCATGAATCATTAGACAGCTCAGTTTCTCTGTGTAATTATCCAGGCTAATTCAAAAGACAATTCATTGCAGCTCATTGTGAACACGATATCGTCTTGCTACTGGCAGCGTGTATTGCCAAATAAGAAAATATCAGAAACATCCGACCAAACATATGCAAAGATTAATCAGTCACATAAAAGGATTATGAATTTCACATCATTAGACAAGCTAAACTCTATTAAGAATAGAGGTGTAGTGACTAAGTGTATTTGAAGTTGAAATGCCTAGGGAGACTAGCGTGGTACAATACAAGACAAAGGTATCAAATGATTAAGCTGTGAGTAACTGAACCTCAAGGTGACTTGAGCTGGGCTGTGTAAAAAATTAAATTAAATTAAATAAAAAAGAAAAAAGCATTTTAAATGGATAGGTTACGTTTGATTAAATGGGTTTTAAAATTCGGACTTTATTCCCCAAAATATCAAAATATCACGTAAAGCAGTTAACAAGGGCAACGACACAGGTGCGTCATATCAAGTTGAATGCCAATTAGCAGTATGACTCCGCTATAAAAAAGAAAGACGTCTGACAATCAGCTTTTTGATATGTGACTTTCCAATGCAACGGAAATAATTCCAACGACAACTAGGCCAAATAGTCGGTCAGGAAAAGTGAAAAATTACTTCACGTGGCAAGGGGACTCCTGAAAATTATAACTATGTAGCTTAGTGGCAACCAAGAACAAACAGCATCGGCAAAAAAGCACGTCGACAGGGATGGATTAGGAGAGCTAGTTTCTGAACTACGGCCTCAAATTACTTTTTAAACATACATTTTAAAATATTTGTCCAGGACATTTTTGCAGAGATCTACAGCCTTTAATTATCACGAGGCCAGAAAGCCATTTTTGTCTAGGCTGTTTAAGGTACTGGCGTAATGGCTTTAAAAATCTACTCCTAATAGAATACTTAAATTTGTCAATACTTGGCATAAGTTTGGATTTTCAGATTTTTAAATCGGCACTGTCTTGATTAAGGACAATGACCGTGAAATCAAAAGCTCAGCATCCAATCTAAAATATTAAGCGACGTAGGTGTTATTCTGCTGCGCAGGTGGCACGCAATGATATCCACGAATGAAAAGATGGCCAGCATCGCAATCACAATTCATTGGTTGTGTTCTCTTCACGTGACCCAAATTAAACCCACAAGGTGCCTATAACGAGGTAGCCAACTGGCTATTTGTCTTAATTTTTGAGACTGATCTGCATGGGTGTTCAATTTTAGCTACATTAGTTTGCATGCTGAATCAAAATGTTGGTAAAGCCGCGATATAGTGGCGTGTTGAGCTTCTTGATAAAAAAAAAACCTTATTTTCTTCATCTTTGCTATAGCTACGCCGCTAGCAAGCCATCGCAGTCCACTCATTACATCGTTTGTCACTGAGTGAATAAGACCGGTATCTAGCACGCTGGTTGTCAATAGGAGCACAAGCAATACATTTAAATATTTATTGTATGCATAAAGCTATGTCTTCTAATGTAATTTCAAAACATTGGCATTTCCTAATCCGTAAGGGCTGCGATAGACGTGCTTGTGTGATTTCAGAGCAGCCAGTCATGACAGCTATCACCATCTTAAATTTCAAGCCGGAGAACTTTCTGGTTAGTGCCTTGCGATTAAGAAATCATCTTTAATATGATGTTAGGTGCATTTTAACGCATCCTTTGCATGCCGAAATGACCTGGTGAGTTTTTGCCAAGCGATGGAACCCCGTAAAACAATAGGTTCCGGGCTGTAGCCATTTAAAACGTCCTTTACCTCCTCTTGAAGTCCTTTTCAAACGGTTTCAGATACGGATCCATTTGTAGAAGGGTGCTGAACTGCGGAATTGTAACATTATCCGTCGGCTCAGCCATCTTCGCTCAAGTCTATAGCAATCGAGTACCGGCATATACGTGCTTAAAAACAAACGTATTTATTGAGTTGTATGCGTAGGTTGTGGCCACTGGCATGTGATGATTTAACAAAGCATTCGGGGATTTGAGCAGATCTGGATCACTCAAATGCGATGAGCCTATCAAAAAGCGGAATGCCACGCATTTCCTGACCGCTTTATAATTTCACACAATTTCAAAATCTCCCTGTTACTTTAAGAAAATTGCGGAAGCGTTCACAAGGAAGTAAGGTCACCCCTGTTTGAGGACATCGGCACACAGAGCAAAGAGCTACTGTTGGTGTCCTGGGTTAACTTGTCCTTTGCAATTGCTTTTCTGTCCGCATTAACGTTACACTCCTGAAAAGCATCAGTGACGAGGCTCATTCACTCGTAGCCTACTTGTTTGCTACGACGGATCTAACCAGTTGGTATAGGCTGTGGCTGGGTGTTCGTCAGGTAATAGTTAGCTATATACGCTAAAGGGCTGCACGATAGTATTTTTTTCCCATAAATTTTAAGGCGAAATGCTCCGAAATGGGAGCACTGTAGATGCCTGTTTTGACTGGCCATAATTTGGCGCAGATCTAGCTAAAAATCTGGAACGTAGCACGATAATCAAGTAAATGATCTAACCGGGTAAATTCGTTAACTGTAAATAGCAGTTGTGTGCTGGGTTCCCAGTCCAAGTCAAATCACTGGAGTGATTTTGTGAAAACTTGAAACCGATGGCGCTCAACGAGGAAAACGTATTCATTCATTGTTAGTGCATGCAATACGACGGCACAATCTACGAACTAACATCCATTCAAAGCCCAGTTAAACTAAACTAAAATAAGGCCGCTTTGCTCTAATAGAAAGTCGTCCATTATTTTATTTTTTTGAGACGAGACTGCTGTACTGCTATGAGTTCAGGTATAAATATCAGGTTTTATCTTAACTCAAAGTTGTGCAAAATTCAGCAGCTAGACTTTCAACTAGAATGAAAGAAAATACGGATACAATAATTCCAGTCTTGTTATTCCTGCACTGACGTCCAATGATATTTAGAATAGATTTAATGATCACTAAGCTGTGCATGACTTTGCCCCTGACCGTATAAGCAAGCTTATAAGTGCCATACAAGCTACAGGAACCGCTCTGATCGGCTGTGAAAGTTTTCTTTAATGATCCACGAGCAAGACTATAACCAAACGAAGTGCCTTCACTGTACAGGCTCCTAAACGATGGAATTCTTCATGTGAGGGCAGCAAAAAGTATTTTGCATATTCTGTCTTATCCAGGGGTTCCCCCGATCTTATCGTTATTTGGTGTGACCTGTATTTCAAGTGTCAAAACCACACATGCCACCTGCATGCGAAAATCCATTTGAAGTGATGTAATTGGAATGTGCCTCCTCGTCTTCTCAACCCCTTATGCCTTCTGAATTTGAAAATTGCATACATTGGTAGCATACAGATTGTCTTTATTATATTTCTGAAGTCAGAATAACAATATTTAAGATGTGACCAAAGATGTAGTATCGTCCGCTCTGTAGCCTCCACTAAATTTTATGATTACATTCTGTATAATGGTGGGAGGGGGCGGTGCTATTCTGAGGTGACATCATCGTTTTGGGTGGAGTTCTGCACATTTTCTTTATTATGGACAAAAATATTATATGTGGCACATTATAAATTAAATAAGCTATTTATTTGGTGAACATATTCAATTATGCATTTTGGCTGGAGTTTAAATATATTTTATGCATACTGTTTATTGCAGAGTAATTATGTGCATTGAAATAGATCCTTTATTTAGGAGGAAAATGTGGCTCAAAGAAACACCATTTCAGATTTTAGGAGTTGGGAAGTGTAAATATTGGGTCTGCTGCAGCCTATCTTCTCAGAGGTAGGTGTTAGAACCTGTCCAATGACAGCTCTGACTTCAAGGACCAAGCTGTCTTTTGGTGTGGTATGACTCCCATCAGTGTGGTAGTGACAGGCCAGTAAACTAAATGAGCCACAGTTAAGTCTCTTTCTGGTACCAGAGGAAACATTCTGAAAAATGAATCTTCACAGGTTGTTTTGGTATGCAGTGTTGCCTGCAAAAATGCTACAATAGAGATAAATTAGGGTCCTGTAATGTGATACATATTTAGCAAGAAAGTTATTGTTTCTGTGAATACTGTTACTGTAATAGGTTCTGGCTTATTTGAATGTGTAACAGTAATTAGGTTACAGTACATGCCATTTTTAATTTCATTTTTCCTAGCTTCAAGATTGAAATTAAACTATTTATCCCTTGTTGAAGAGGCTAGCTATGACATTGTATAAGTATTTCTAGCTATGACATTGTATAAGTATTTCTGTACACTCAGTAAATAAATATCTGTTGCCAGTTTGATCCTGGTTGTATTATATTTGAACTGCTGCCATCTAGTCTGCTCTGCCATTCCATTGGAAGAGTCCATTTCGCACGCAGCTGGCGGAGGTGGACCGAACGCAGCCGGTTGGCCAGAATGGATCGCTAGCGCGCAGCGAGACGCACTGAGCTGCTGACTGAAACGCACCCCTCCCTGGGCGACGCTGCTGCCGCTTCCGTGCCGAACCGTTGGGCAGCTGGCTACAGCTCCCCCTTGGGCTCATCCACACTCTGGAAAAGTGCCTTACCAGCGGGCCAATCCCAAAGCTCTATTTCAGCGATCGCTGCTGCGGTTTCTCGTTTCGCCGGTTAGCTTGCTGGTGGCCTTCGTGGAGCGATGCCACCGGTGTCGTGGCATCCAGAAGAAGAAAAAAATTTCCTCACGTTTTGGATTTGTGCCGGCGCTTTGAACAGAGCGGTTCTCTGAAGGGTTCGGAATGCGTTCGGAATTCGGAATGGAGTGCTCGTCAGATGGCGCTGGTAGTGGCAGAATGGCGGTGTTGTTGAACGTGTGCAGGAAAAGTCCTGCATGGAGCGTTGCTCTCAAAATGCATGAAAGCATGTCAGCCCCCTTCTGTTGGGCTGTGCTGGAATGTGAGGCGATTTTAAGCACAAAGGGGTGTCACACACGTAGTCTCAGGTGCTTATCGGAACGTCTCTGTGCCAAAGCTTAATTATGAAGTCAAACTCTCTTACTCATGAACTTCTTTTTAAGTGAGAATGGTGTATTTTCCCTGCAATGGATTGGCGACCTGTCCAGGGTGTATTCGTGCCTCTTTCCCAATGCATGCTGGGATAGGCTCTAGCCCCCCTGTGACCCTGACCAGGAATAAGCAGGTATAGGTAATGGATGGATGATGAGTGAACAAGGAATATTTCTCTTTTCACTACTTTCTAAACCTAACAAACACTCTTGAGTACTTTAGGAACAAATACAGTCTCTAATGTTTGTCCATGCTTTTTCCCCCCTCTACCTACGATATTGGCCAGTGTCCAACATTAATATTTACTTTGTCATTCAGTTAGGTCCTTTGTGCTGCTCACATTTGCCCCTAAATCACTGAGCAACTGCCACACTATATAACAAACATCTCTGATAATGTTTGTTTCACCTGATTCAGCTTTAGGTTTTATTGGAATGTGATGAGTCATGTTAATTCCACATTGGTTAGAGATCTGTGCTAAAACCTGCTGTCAGCCAGACACTTTGTTCCAGAGGGAATTCTGGACCACTGAACAAAATTATTCTTGATTCCTTGGATGTAATATTTAAAAACCATGAAATTTCTGATCTTTGGAAGCATTTAAATTCAGTGTCACCTAGACTGCACTACTGTGTAATAGTGTTAAGCATGCATCTATGTGTGTGTATACAAATTCGTTTATATGATTTTCTCATTAATATACGCTTCAGCAAACAAACAACATGATACATACATTCCAGTGAAAACCACAACAGAAGTAAATAGGTCTTCTTGATTCTGTCATTTATATTTCTTCTTACTGAGCTCTAATACGGTGAACTTAAAGGAACAACAACAAACGCAACATGGTGAACAGTCGATAAAATGCTGTCTTGGTGTTCAGGTGAAAACCCGGCCACATTTTGTTGAAAAGTTTTCTAGCCACTAGGTCATGGCCATGACTACTCAATGATAGTGTTCCTGGGACTTAACATTGCACTCTAGTAACTCTACACTCTACTTTCCCCTTCATTATCCTGCAATGACACAGAAAAATAGTTCTGTAAATCCAGTTTTTCATATTTTGGTTCTGTGGAGAGAGACTTATTGATAAGTTTATCTTCCACTCAAATGACGAAAACCGAGAGATTCAGATTTATGTATTCATAAAAACCTGCTAATCTCTGTGAAAGATTGTTTGGCCTGTAGTTAATCTCTCTTTTTAAAAAAGTGAGCTCTGCAACATTCATTTGATTAAATTTGATTCATATACAATTTCTTAGGGTGTCTTTTCTGTGACCTGTTCTATTTAGAATTCTAATTACAGTTGCCTGACGTTTTTTCTTTTTTTTTTTTTTTTTTTGGTAACAGATTGTAAAATTTACCCAAATGATCATATTGTAAGAGATGTTTTAATCATACGAGATACAACTGGTACAGCATTTCCAGTATACTGTACTCATCAATCCTTTAAATATATGTTATGATATGTTTTCATACCAGAAGAATGTGAGACACAAATGCCATATTCTCTCTCTCTCTCTACTCTTTCTCTCTCTACTCTTTATCTCTCTCTACACTTTCTCTCTCTCTCTCTTCATGATTTATACACTCGTAAGTCTCGATAGAAATAGAGACCTGAACATCAGAGAATTGCCAAATCGTCCACTTACTCTACCATGACCATTCAGTGGCCATTTATTTTCACAACAGCAACATAAAAGTTAACAAACTTGATGAGAGAGAGGAAAGACCATCCTCATTTTATATTTTTTCTTTATCCAGAGCGAGATAAAGCAGGGAGGGTAACAGATAGCGAAGCGAACATAAAACAGAAGGTGGCATGCCGGGGGGTCCACCCCCCCTGCCTGCGTGGGGGGGACTTGTATACTGCTCTCGAATCAGCCACCCTATGGCCTGTGCCACATGTCTCACCATAACTGCAGCAAACTTTACTCTGGATAAAAGGGAAGTCTGTATTAGAATATATACGACATGCATAATGTATGCCTACCTGAACACCTGGCATGTGCTCTGATAGACACTGTTATGCAGAAGCATATGCCCCCTGCTCTAAGACACCCTAAGTGCATTTTTTCTGGCTGCAGTGATGTTATTATTTATTTATTTTTAAGCCACAGATGCCCTCTGTGATCACAATCTTGACCCAGCCTCTCTCCCCCCCCCCCCCCCCCCAACCCTGCAATCTCCACCCCTGCTTCATTTTCAGCATATGCCCTGTGAACAGACAGTGCATGGCCCTGCTGAACCAGTCAGAGGATCAGCATTCTCTCCAGTATGTTCTGTGTTTGACTTATAGCTTTACAGCAGCAGGCCTGGTTCTAGGCATAAGCCATGTAGGTGGTCACGAAATCCCACCCCCTGGTGCCTGCTTCTTCTTTTTTTAAACAAGAGTAGGCAGTCTACCCACTTTTAGTGACTTTTCTACTTTATTCTGTCTTCTTTTTTTAAACAAGAGTAGGCAGTCTGCCCACTTTTAGTGTCTTTTCTACTTTGTTCAGGCAGAAGGGGAGCTTACAGGTAGAGATGGGATCACAGTTCAGAAAGGTCCACAGCCGGGCCTAAAACCCACCAACCCCTCCCCCCCCCCCCCCGACCCTCCCAGGAAGGGCGGAGGAGTTGGTACAGTAAATTCGGCTGCCCCGCGAACTGCGCCACAGCCCTGTCCTGGGAGGAGCGCATTCATACTGAGTCACTGCAGCATTTCGGCGGGGGCTGAGTGCGGGAGATGGAGTAACGTATGGTCCGGTGTTGAAGGGCGGTGGCGTGACGTCTCTGAGGGCCACCCCCTCTTTGTGAGGACCTCTCCCACCATCATTATCTCTGCCCTGCAGCCGCCGGGGGGACAGCTGGGGGGGGGGGGGGGGGGGGCAGGAGGATGGCCTTAACTCCTGTATCAAAGGCGGTGGGTGTCCACTGTACTCTCGCTCTCGTTCTGGATTAGCACCTCCTCTCCTCCTCCTAATGGGACCCCAGGGCCAGGCGGAGGACGTGTGAGAGAGAGGGGGAGCTTTTCTTCGTTTGGATAGGCTGGAGGATGTTTAACAGAGGCAGGGCTTCTCAGCATGAGCTCACCGGTTGAGTAGGAGGCTAGGTGTCTTGCTGTGTGATGCGCTTGTAGTTAGACAGCTATTTAAATAAGGGCCCCCATTATTTTAAGTAAAGAATAAAGGACGCTGGTTTATTATATGCGCATACGCCTGCGGTGGTTTGGTTAAAGCCTGCTAATATCCCCAGAAGTGATTTAATGATCTTGCACAGGGGAAACATCCATCGATCAGCCCATTATCTATACACCTTCTTATCCTGGGCAGGGTCGCGGGGGGTGCTGGAGCCTATTCCAGTGTGCTTTGGGCGAGAGGCAGGATACACCCTGGACAGGCACAGGGGCAACGTATATCAAATAAATATTCAAATTCAAATTAAACTAATACTAAAGCTATGAAGTTTTAAAAACAATTGTCTAATCTTATTTTGTTCCACCATTTTATTTAGTCCCTTGTTGGGCACGGAACAGAGCTGCTTCAGTGAAGAGTGAAGCGTTGGAGCGTCAATGTGCTGAAAAGGACAGAGTGTCCAAGGGCATCAGTGAGGAAATCTGAAATATATCCCACATCATTGCACCATAAGCTTGTCTCCCTAGGTTAGCTGAAGTCAACAATACCCTTCATTGTAAAATGTAACTTTCATGGGAGGCAAGTCAAGATTTTAAACAAAGTTTAGTTTAAATTTGCAGGAACTCAATGGGGCTCACCAGAGAGGTAATGTAGATTTAATTTTTGGATAATGTCCAGGTCCTCTCTTGACAGTTGTTGACAGGGACATCCAGTGGTTTGGGGTGCACACAAGACCAGCAGTTCACTTTTTAACTGATATCCTGACACATTTAAGTATAGACATGTGATGCATAGATATACATGTATATGTACAAAAAAGAATATGCACACACAAACACATATGGTCTTTGAGGCTGTAGCCTAAAGACAATCGACCTGAAGGTTTTCACACTTTCTCAGAGGGAGAAAAGCATTAATTTTCGCACAGAAGCTCTCATTTTAAAACAGAAAAAAAAAAAGAAAAAGGCTGTGAAATCCTAATGTATGCGTCCGCCATCTTGCTGCTCATTTAAAAGGGCTCCCGGCCAGATGAGGTGATTTGTATTCCCGAGGCCTGGTTTAGCGAAGCGGCAGTGCGGCAGCGCAGAGAAGTGCCCTGAGCCCTGAGACGTCAGAGCAGGGGTGCGTTTGAGCTCGCCCGCCCCACCCCCCTCCTCTAAGGACGCCCCCGCGCGGCGCAGGTTTGACACTTTGTCAGCCTTAACGAGTCTCGGTAAAGACGGACTCGTGAAACGCCTCGCTGACCCGCCGCTCTCGGCGACGCCGCGTCGCGGCCGCGACCCTCGCGGGAAAAAGCCGAGTGTTCGCTGGCGCGGTGCGGTGCCGGGGGGTCGGCGCGGCGTCCGCGCTTTGATGGAGCGGGCTGACGGCACGTGTGATAATCGCTCGGCCGCGGCGCTCCGAAACCGCCAGCCGTCACGCTCAATGCGTTAAAGCCAAACGTTTATTTAAGCGGACGTCCAAGGACTCCAGGACGTGTGCTGCTTAAAGCGACATTAAAAACCCGCTAATGGCTAATTATCATTTCAACTCGTGAAGTACAAGTCATGGACTCGCGATTCTCCGGGCATTCAAAATAGCATCTTCAAGGAGGTAGAAAAAGCCGGTTGAATATTCTATCAGAGAGGCAGTACGCAATTCAGGTTAATTTGGATTCATAGAGCATAGTATCTCACATATGCAAGTCACACACTATTAGAGGTTTATAAAAATTTGCCATATGCTATGTCTTCACTATTCATGAAGCATTTTGTGAGCATGATATGGTTAAGAAAATGCATCGTGTATTTTACAGGACATAGCGTAATCTCTTAAGAATCTGTCACCTCGGATAAATACAATAAAACTAAATTTATTCCATACGGTGTTAAACCTTCTATAAAGTCAAAGTATAGGCTCTTTCCCAGGGGGCTCTCTGATAAGACAGCCATATGGCGGTTCTTTGATTTCAAAGCCTCCGAACAGTATGCACAAGTTTTTGATGTGTGAAATAAAGGGTTTTACACAGATTTCCAGCCAAGGCAGTGATGGACTAAGGTAATGTTCATGCATGGCAAACAGACCTGTTTATCCTTGAATGGCCCCAGCACATCAATCAGTGACTAATCCAGGAGATTTCCCAACTATATTTGATGTCTGACGTGCGCTTTATTTAAATGTCTTTGTATCTTGGACATCTGTGGAAAAGGGTAGCAAATGTAGAAAATGATGCCTTGTATTCCTTTAAACTTTATATATTCATATTGTTATCCTGGAATGACTGTATGGAAATTGTCTTTGGGGGGATTGGGGTGGATTGGGGGGGGGGGGGGGGGGGTAAGCATTGTCCAATTTGTGGAAGACAGCAAATCAAAGTTAATTATTTCCTCTCTTGACAGAGGGACTCTTGAGCTTGAAATAGAGGAGGCAGAAATCTTTCAAACTCTTTCTTTCCTTTATTTTTCTTGATTAATAAGTATGCCAATTATCCAAATGATTAATTGGCAAGTAATCCCAAAACTTTCTTATAATGTCTGTAATGTATCTCACCTTAAGGCATTCTCTTTCTTCACATCTTGTTAAAGAATGTTAATGATAACATCATTTTAATTATTACAAATAATACCCTTTAAAAAAGAGTCATTGTATTTTTGATGCCAAGAATAATACTGCTATTTAAAAATAATATTGGGAATAATTGCTATTAAATACTTAATAATCAACTAATTAACTGCTGAACTCTTAAGAAAGGAAATTATGCAGAATTGTACTGTTTGAAAGTAATGGACGACTTACAGATGAGGATTTGCCTACTCTGTTTCCAGCTCTGCAATGCAATTGCTCCTAAAACCATGACAATGAAACAGTAAATTCATAGATTTTAAACTAACTGGGGTATGATTGTATTACCTACAGAGATCAAAATGGCAGGCCCCATATAAAGGGTATGTCAACTGTACGCTTTCATTTCAGGCATTTAGCAGACGCTCTTATCCAGAGTGACTTACACAACTTTTTTCATAGCAATTACAGTGCATCCATTTAACTGGATATACAGTATACTGAAGCAATGCAGGTTAAGAAGCTTGCTCAAGGGTACAACGACAGTGTGCAACCTGGGAATCGAACCTGCAACCTTTAGGTTATGAGACCAGCTCCTTACCCATTATACTACATTGCCGGCCCATAATAGTTTAAATGTTTTTAAATTTATTTTTAGTTACCCAGCAAGGCAGTGTAATGAGTGAGAGGTTTTCTTGAGTGCGAGGGGGGGATTTGAACCCGGCGTGTCGCTCATCCAGAAGTGTCACAGGTAGACGCGCTACCCGGTGAGCTACTAACGTTACATTTCCACTCTGCAGCTCTGAGTTCCCCCTCCGCAAATGCCAGTTACATCTGCAAACTGAGGGCAGAGGCCAGCCGATAGGGCACACGCACGTTTTGGGACATCCTGGCCTGCGACACGGCAGGACCCCGAGCCGCACCGCCTGCTCTCCCAGACGCGCCCCACCTGCCTGAGCTGCCGCGGGAACGTCTCCGGGCTCCTCTCCGCGGCTTCCCCTCCGCGGGACGGGCGCGCTCGCCGGGGCGCTGCCGGTCTCTGTTTGCTTGAGTGTTAAATTGAGTCTGTGAGGCGCTGGGCGGGCGCAAAGTCCTGGCGCCACAACCCGCTTCGGCCGCGAACGAGAGCCGCCGGCCACAGGAGACGCGCGGGAACAGCTTGTCTGTAATATCAGCAGCTGCTGGTGGGCCAGCGCGGGGAGCTGGCGGGGCTCAACAGAGCGAAAGCTCGCACGTTTTAAATTCAGATCAACGGACCTCAGGACCACCTGAAAACTCGGCAGCACGACAATTGAACGATTCCTGATTTGGCCAAGAATTCTTCTTCTTTTTTTTTCTCAGAGTGTGGCTGAGCGCATTCACCCATGCTGCCATCCCCTCCCACACTTGTTTGATTTAAAATAATTTGAAATCTCATTTATTATTATTAATAATAATAATAATAATAATAATAATAATAATAATAATAATAATAATAATCATAATAATCATAATAATATAAAAATGTCTACTACCTCACAAAACCAAGCCTAGCCATCCCGTATTCCAGAAGAGGGTCTTTAGTTGTCACCCCAGCACCCCTGAGCTCCGATAGCAAAGTTAATCCATTGAGCCTGTCGTCCATCATCTGAGAGTACAACTTTCCCTTAATTCTGTTCAGCCTTGGAAAAAACTTCTCACCACGTGGGCTGTGCTGACAGAAAAGGAAAGATGTTTTAGAGCACGTTGACTGCAATTTTCAGACCTGAACAACGTCGCTGCAGTGAATGCCAGGATTTCTTTGATCAGATTTTCTCCTATTTCATAGGTGCTCCCTTTATCTGTGCAACATGTCTCTGAGCATATGCCTGCAAATGCATGCATGAAAAATAGGTCCATCTGTAATCTCACGTTTATTTATGTTTGCTTATCCATTGTTTATCCAGGAATTTATTTATCTCATTGAGATTAAAATATCTTTTTCAAGTTAAGACCTGGCCAAGACACAGTACAAGTGTAAAGTTTTGGTTAAAAGCACTGTAGCAACACAAAAATACAAATAAATAAATAAATAATTTACAAAGTCACAAACACAATGACACACAGATGTTCCGTTACCTCTTTAAAAGCTGCTGCATTGCACAGGTTACCAGCACACCTGGAAGACAGTCATTGCTGCAACATCTGAATCTGGAACATTTGAATTTGACCATTTGAATTAGAATTTGAGTTTGTATCTACCAGAAGATACAATCTTAATGCTTAACTTCACTGCACATCTTTGATATTCCATTTTTATTCCTTTTAACACAATGTCAGACAGAGAAAGACAACAGTTAATATTTCAGCTGTAAGTGTTCATAATTAAATTTGCATGATTTTAACTACAGTCATTGAGATTTCATTGCACAGGAGACAGGTTATATCAGTGATTATGGCTTTATTTTTAAAGATACACATGAGATGTCTTCAAATCAAATACCCACCTCTCACCGCACTGTGCCTCAGAGACAAATGTTCAGTGTTGTCAAAAGGTTCATTAGCTACGATGACCTTCCCACCTACGCATATTGAATTAATTTTATCATGTCTGGGCTTCTGTGTTAAGAAAAATTAATTTCTTGCATAAATGTCTTTTTTATGTGAGAGAACATGTGTATGTTTTCACGATGTTACCACTTCATATAGTTATTTCCGTTAATGAGGTGACACATACTGTAGTTTTTTTTGGGGAAAATTTGATGTTGAAATTAATTGTCATTAAAACGCTAGTTGCCAATACAATTCAATCTTAACAGAAACAAGTTTTCATGAATACACAAAACAACTTCTTTCATATGAATGTATGTTTTGGTTACTGGTCAATGATTTTCAAATATTATTGGCAACCGAAAGATTTTAATTATTTAAATTCTAGTCCAGTGAAATTTGCATTCTGTAGGGAACCCACTGGTGAAATCAATCAACTTTTTAAAACCTTTAAAAATAGAAATTTTGTTATTCTCGTAATCAGCTGCAGGAGACAACTTTAAACTGGAGACAGAAGCTGCACTAAAACCTACTGTTCTCAAAGGTCAGGGAAGACATTTTCTCCTCGTTTATTTTTGCTCAGTGAAAATGCATTTTCCTGTATTAAATCAGATCTGACATTTTTGCCTCATAACAATAAATGTTGTGGAAAGCCACTGAACCACGTCAAGCTCAGCAGCAGCAATGGTTCCAAAGTTTTTATCATTCACGCAATGTACTCACAGTAAGCACTCGTGGATTTTAGAATTTGCACTGAGCAACCTGCTATAGCAGGTAGCCAGAATTAAATGCGAACATACATACACACATGTACATACATCTATATGTATGACCAGGGGCACCACCATGGATTGTGGGCACAATGAATAGATCCCTGCACAATTGCAGCACAATTTTCTGAGGGCCCATGTCACTCAGGGCCCCTGGAACTGTCCTGACCCCTCTGACCCCCCACCCCCCCCCCCCCCCCCCCCCCCCCCCCCCCCCCCCCCCCCCCGCCACACACACACACACACACACACACACTCTCATCCACCACCCCCCACCTCCCATATGGAGCCCCTGTGTACTACATTGCTGGGCTCACATACAGAAAATATAATCCCTGTGGGGAGGGCGGGGGGGTGGCGGAAGGCAACTCCGTTCTGAGAAAAACCAAAAGTAATTGTTTCTCATCTGCAGCATTTATGTTAAGTGATTGTGAAATAACCCTTTGGCAATGAGACCATGCTAATTTGCCAGGGCTGGTTCAAGGTCAAGGTCGAGCCCATGAAATGATTTGGTTGGTGGGACAGCCATCCCATTTCATTAGTGTTTAATTCCGTGAAACTGTCCTTAGATTAACTTGGATATGTGACTTTTGTAAACACCAGCCACTGCTCTGACCGAGACCTTGAGAATCTATATTCCACTGCTGTTTGTCTGCAATCACACTGCCCTCTGTCCCTAAATTTATCAGATATGAGCATTATTATTTTATTGTATTTTTTATTAATTCTCACAGAATACACTACTGTTTATAATTACAGAAATTGATAATCTCAAAGGTATGCAACAAACTAACAAACTTAGCTTAAAGCTGGTAAAAAAAAAAAAAAAAAGTTCTTTGCCAAGTTGAGGGTAAAGTATTGTACGGTCACATTGGACGTGGGTCACGAACAACAAGATTGGATGATCTAACACATGGCATCGTTTCCATTCAGGTAGGAGGGCACCGACACCTAGCCAATCACAGGAAGGTCATCTGGCGTTCTTCCATGTTCCCTCCCCACCTAGAGATTAAACAAGCAGACACCAGCCTTCTCCTCCACAGGCTACTATTTTTTTTGCAATTTATTTTTTGCACATATTTTTATCATTATTTTTTCATTATAAAATCCATATGCCACATAAAATTGTTTTCTTTTTTATATTTCACTCATTTTCATTGATCTAAAAATCGAGACATATATATACTGTCGGTCAAAAACCTGAGACTGGCAACTTATAACGATTCAGTGATTTTTTTTTTTAAATCAAAGAAAAGGAAATATTGTCTGTCTTCACTTTTCCAATAATTCATTTTAGCACTATTTCAAACTAAGTTTAAATCTAGGCTATTACTATATATAACTATTTTGGCAGAGATGAGATACAAGTTATGCACTCCTTATTTAAAATACCCTCAGCTGTTTTCAATCTTCAAAATCTTCCACAGCCTTTGAACAAATTCACAAATTGCTGGACCAAGCAGGGCCAATCAGAAAAATTAATCTTCTAATTTGTGAAACTGCAGTTCAAAAAAAGGGGGAAAAAAATCCTATTGAATATTTCAGAAATCTATTCCAGCCTTGTTCCCTGGAGTGTCTGAAGCTCATTGCTAAACCAGTGCACTTGACATAACGGAGGTTACTTGCCTGGCTTTCAAAATGTTCAAACGGTCTGTGCAGGGGAGTTTTCAAAAGCAGCAGTCATCCGTGCCCATCCCCCTCCTGCGTGAATATGGACATGATCCAATTAAAGCAGAGATGCAGGCAATGATGGGGAGCTTGAAGCCTTCACTCCCGCATAACTTATACTGTCAATTTTACGCAATCACATCTGATTGACGGATTGTACCCATCGTGGTGGGATTCTTGAAAAAGTCAAACACCTTTATCCTTGATTTTTCTTTATCATTGACAGGTTGAAATCAGACGGATAGAGAGAGAGAGAGAGACAGTACCCGACCAACAGATTAAAAACATGAGCCTTAGCGAAAAGCGCTAAGAAGCCAGTAGAGACGCTGAAATGAGGAGTAAAAACATGCTAATTCTTGGAAGGAGATCCATGATCATCGACTTGAGTCGGCAGTTGAGGGAAATTAGTTAACCTCTCAGAACATCGAAGGCGACTCGACTTAAAATGATCAAATATTGAGTGGTTTTTAATGGCGGGCTTAACTGCACTGGTTTTCAGGCACTCTTCTCCCACACCAAGCTTCAGGATTCTCCAGGATGATTTGCATGGGCGATCTGGTCCGTTGTTAGAGAGCATGCAGAGTTTTTTGTATCAGTGACATCCAGTGTAACCTCTCCTATCTCTCAGTCCAAACCCCAGGTGCATTACTGCACTGAAAAAAAGGCCCTCGGAAGGCACAGAGCTCTTCTGCCACCGAGCTCTTCTCAGAGTCTCCCTGACAGGTGGTGATCCTTACAATACCATGGGCGGTAATGGAATTCTCTTACCCGGTGAGCAAGAGGTATAAAACTTGTGCGGGAAACGATAAGTCCACTAGGCCGTACTTTGCATGTGTGTGTCGAGTGCACTCTCCTTTGCGAGTCAAGACTCTGGTGAGCGGGATGGGAAGGCGAACAGCAGCTAAAAATACTACTGCGGCACAGTCTATGGTTAATAGGAGTTAGAGGTTATGCTGTACATGCCTGCATGCGTGCCCACCCGCCCACCTCCATGCTGGCAAGCACAGCCACATCGACGGGTAGACACATGGAATAAATATGCAGATTGCATTTATTCTTGTATACACCTGAATGTACATTAAATGAAATGTACAACTGATTCCTGAGTTCCAGGTATAAACCGACAAAACACAACCACACAGAGACCTACATAAAATTAAAATGCGGGTAGAACATGCCCGTCCTGGAGATGTCGTCAAAAATTCGATTTAGAGGATGTTGTAGTAAAGGAGAGCAGAACGGGGCCAAGACAAAACAGCTGTGGATATTCAGTGTATTTCCCCATAGAACCGGGGACGTCTCTGTTGCAGCTGGTGTAAGGTCTCTGTATGCAGAAGCGCAGTGTACGCAAACAGCATGCTCAAACAGACACACAACCAGCATGCTCAAACAGACAAACAGCATGCTCAAACAGACACACAACCAGCATGCTCAAACAGACAGACACACAACCAGCATGCTCAAACAGACACACAACCAGCATGCTCAAACAGACACACCAACAGCATGCTCAAACAGACAAACAGCATGCTCAAGCAGACACACCAACAGCATGCTCAAACAGACAGACACACAACCAGCATGCTCAAACAGACACACAACCAGCATGCTCAAACAGACAGTCACACAACCAGCATGCTCAAACAGACAGACACACAACCAGCATGCTCAAACAGACACACCAACAGCATGCTCAAACAGACAGACACACAACCAGCATGCTCAAACAGACAACCAGCATGCTCAAACAAACAGACACACAACCAGCATGCTCAGACACACCAACAGCATGCTCAAACAGACAGACACACAACCAGCATGCTCAAACAGACAACCAGCATGCTCAAACAGACACAACCAGCATGCTCAAACAGACAGACACACAACCAGCATGCTCAAACAGACAGACACTCAACCAGCATGCTCAAACAGACAGACACACAACCAGCATGCTCAAACAGACACACAACCAGCATGCTCAAACAGACAGACACACAACCAACACAAACATGCTCAGACAGACAGACACACTGGACGAAAGGAGCACACTGACAGACGAGAAAGAGGAAGACATATAGAGAAATGCAAACTCGCATGAACTTACATGCACACATGAACACAAGCATGCGCACACATCCCTCATGCTTGCTCTCACAATCACACACACACACACACACACACACACACACACACACGTGTGCTCTGTCACAATCACAGATACACACACACGTACACATACAGACACACAAATACACACGTGTACACACACACACAGAATTAAACATTCGCGTATCTATTGTGAGTATTTTTAAATCAGTCATTTAGGAAGCCAGTAATGTTATACCATTATCTCATTTTGCAATCAGCGCATTATGCGGAGGAATAATTAGGACATTTAATATGTAACTGTTATTGCTGTCTAGCATGCACACGAACATAATTACAGTACAGGGTGTTAGTTAGACTCAGACATATTCCCAGGCTTTCCTTTGCTAAGAATATGGTTGATTTGTGGAAATGTGCCAGCATCATGACTGCAGAACTACTTGAACCACCCAGTGGCTGTACAAGAAAAAAAAAAGTCTTTTTCTGAACATTTTTTAAAAACTGCTTATTTTACAAAGCTTCTGTTAAATAATGCATGTAACTAGCGGTTAATAAACATAAATTAATTAAAATGGTTTAGGTTTTAACTTTTATTTGAGCCCTCACTCTGACTCCTTATATGATTCTTTGATATATCATAATACATTAAATGAGCTGGTCATTATAGATAGATGGGGGGAAACCAGACTTTATTAAAAAGGCATAGTAGACAACTCTGATAATTTACTTGTTAAGAATTAAACTTATTTGGTTCACACACACATTTTACCGAATACTGGAAATGAATTCATTTTCATTCCGTTTAATTTACTTCACTCCCTCTCCACCATTCCAGTATAAATCATTAACACTGCATACTGTAGATCAGGGGTCTCCAATCTTATCTGAAAAGTGGGTTCCGGTTATTAGCCCAGCTATACAACATCTGATTCAACTAATTAACTAATCACAGGCTTCAGTCAAGACCTTTATATGTAGAATCAGATGCCTTAGTGCTAGGCTGAAAACCTGCACACACATTGGCCCCTTTCAGATAAGACTGGACAGCCCTGCTATAGATGCAGAGAGAGTAGTAGATATACTGTACATAGACAGACAGACAGACAGGTAGATAGATATGGCCACACTATATATGTACATATATTTTCCGTAATACCGTAGTGCTTGTTTGTAGCTACAGAAGCACTATTTTGCCATCAATACATTTCCATCTAGGTCACCAAAAGAAACCACTGCACTACATTTAGTGGACACTCTTATCCAGAACAACCGCAATTACTGTAAATTATTTGCATGCAATCCACTTCAACATCAGCCATTTAAAAGTTCAGGGGTAAGGCACGTTGTTCAAGGGTACAACAACAGCCGTGCCCCTCTAGAGAATCGAACCCGAAACTTACAAAAACAGCTCTCTAATCATTATGCAGCGCTGTCTGCCCAGACAAGTATTAACAAGCGTATGATTGAGAAGACCGAGTATGGCTTTGAATGCTGTTTCAAAGGTCTCCGTTGTTGTGTATGGATGATGAGTCACACTGATACCCATGGGGAAAATGACGTTATGAGAACCGGTCCTTATTCGGCTGTCTTTATTGGTATTGATTTGGCGAGCAATGATGACTGAATTATTTTCCGGAGTCAATGAAAGTTAAGTCGGCAGTGAATGTTGAGCAAAATTATTATTTTCATGTTCGAAAGATATCTCTGAATTCACAAATCCTACGAGTACACGATTGAATAGTTCAATTTCGTTAAAGAAAACCAGCATGATAAACTGTAATAGTTGTCAACATTTCATATGCTAATCCACTGAATCAGTTGTATGGATAAGTAATGTCCTCTGCTTTCACTTTAATGTGTTAAATGCATATCGCAGTCATTATAAGGGAGATCATCAGTCAACAGCCCACTCTGAATGTACTGTATATACAGTATGTATTTATATGTAAAAAATATATTGCCATGAATCACCTGTCGGCTTTTGCTTGCAGGTTGTGACTTCCTCACCCAATCGGAGCTCAATGCATGTACTGTAACACTCTCTGATTATCTCCAACAGAGTTTGCCTTGTGTGAACTAAGGTGCATGGTAGTTTGCCGAGTTGTGAAGTGTAAAGAAATCACACTGTGTCAGGCGTCTTCGGCGGTCTGAATAAAAAGTTGTCATTGCCGGATGAAAATAGGTGCGAAACTTGAATATTTATTTTCAAGAAGCAAGATTATTATGCGGTTAGATCTAATAAGAGGAACTTTTTAACGTCTCTGGGTGGGAAAAAAAAAAGTAAGGACTGCTGGCAGTGGAAGTTCCGAGCAGAAAAATGGAGGGCTATGAATTAATAAGCGGGTGCAATTTGAGCTTTGGGAAGTTCAAGCATTGGCAGTGCCGAAAAGATGAAACGCAGAAAGCCTCCAGTAGCTCCACGGTCCAGGATGAAAGACTCAAGAGCGAGCGGCTCTGCTCACAGTTCCTCCATCGCTCCCCGGAACCAGGAACTCCTGGTGGGACGGCTCTGGGCCAAACACGCACGAGAAGAGAGGGAATAACCGTGGAATTAGGGAGCGACTGAATGCGGGATATATTCCTTATGATACAGTCATGGTTTAGCTTAGCAGCGTTTTACCAGGAAGATCTCATCTTTACAAATAATGCACGGCAGTCACTTTAATGAACTCCAGATAGGGCAGGTCAGTGCGCGCACGCATGTGTCTCTCACACACGAACGCATGCATGCACGTACACGCACACGCGCACACGCACGCACACGCACACGCACACACACATGCATGCACATGCGGCACACATACTGCGTGCATGTGCTCACACACACATGCACACAAACGCATCCACACACACACACACAAACGTACACATGCACACACTCACATCACGCACGCATACAGAAGTACATACACAAGCAGACTCAAAGAACGAGCAAGAGAGAGCCAAAGAGTATACATGAACATTTCAGCTCTGCTACATCATATGCGAGTGAGAAGAGTGAGTTCTCGGTAAGATGGCAACAATCAAAACAGAAGTAAAGTATTCAGAAAGTTTAATTTCAGTCTGAAATGTAACATTTTACACTCCCCACATTCGCCACTTCTGCTCACGTACGCAAATGCAGCCGAAGTACAGTCTGTACCCTGCGCAGGCTTTGAACAAGACATATGCGAAGTACAAAGCCCTGATGGTTCAGCGCTGTTTATGAGCGGTACGCATGTAATCACGGCGAATCGCGCGCACATCAAAGGCTGAACCACACGCACTGACGCTAACGTTAACGACAGGGTCACAGGCACGCGAGAGGAGCGGAAGGCGCTTAAACAGCCAATTACGCTCCACGTGTCCTCCGCGGCGGCCGCAGCGCGTCCTCCCACTTCTCTCGCCCGCCAAAGCTACCCGCAGTCCTGGCTGACCCCTCCTTTACATCTACCGCCGTAGCAAGGCATCAAAGAAGGGGACACCTGAGCGCCCATTCATCTTGAAAGGCACCGGGGATGACTGTAGGATGACGGCACCCGGAGCACAAGAACCGAAAAAAAATAAAAATAAAAAAACTGCCGGCGAGCTGGCTGCCCATCGGGGGGTGGCGAGGGAGGGGGGTGGGGGGGTACTGTTTCGGAGAGCGAGGTGCCTGCCGGCGAAGACGCGGGGGTCGCCGCTGAGGGTCCGCAGCCTGCTTCAAAGAGTATAAAAGAGCCTCTCTCTAAATATTTATCAACCTCTTTGGACGGCTAACGTTCACGCGGACATCAATGGAGGGGGGACTCCCCGCTGGCTCCCCGCGCGCGGCCCGCTCTCTCTCTCCGCGCTCCCTCCTCTTCTCCGCGCTGACGGTAGAGACGCGGAGCCGTCGCCGCTGCGTCGTCTGCACGCCGCCCGCACCACGGCGCGAGAGCTCCACCCGAGGTCGCCCGCGTCGACGCTGCGCGCGCCTCCCGTCTGTCTCCCTTAACGCACGCGCTGAGGCGAAATTAATAATGCAGCGCGCACAGCCGCTTATTCCAGCGTGCTGCATTCAATTAACGTCATCTGGAGTCTTCAGAATGGCTAATCTACCAGAAACAAAACAGCAACAGCGACAACAAAAAAAAGAGCAATAAACGGCCTTGCAGTCATTTAAGCAGCTGTGGGTTTACACTGTTTTCCTTCTTTCATTATTTTACAGCCGCACGTATAATATTATAATGCGTGTAAACTCAAACCGCACTGATAAGGCTGTTCAACAAGCTGAAGCTGCGCACATCCTTTCTTTCCACGGCCATTAAACACACGCGGTGCTCTTTCACGAGTGCAAAACAGTCTAAAAGCACTTAACGAGTTTGGGGGAGTTTGTTTATGCTCTGTAGGGCCCTCTTCAGGCCAAACGCAGGAACTACAGGTCTTAACTTTTCATCCCCGGCCACTCGCACTGCAGTTTGCGTGCTTATTTACTGGGCGTAAATAAAAATCTTCATGCCATTCACCCGTGATGTCTCGTATTAATGCCTCCTATTGATTTTCCCTCTCGGGCAAATAGGTCAGGCGTTTGGCGAAATAAGAAGCGGTGCATTAACCGCGGGTTTGAGCTCTAATCTAACGGCGTGGCGGTGTTATTATTTTTGCATGAAGGGGAAAAGGTTAGCCCTGATAAACAGCTGTGTCACTGATTCCCGGCAAAGGTCACCCTCAGCGGGGTGGCGCTAGCAGCCCTAGCAGCACTGACTGATGAAGGCGAAGGCTAGGCCAGGTCAGGGGTTCGCTCTCAGAACAGACGCGTTAAAAACGACGCACAACGTGCCATCTTTTAACACACATCACTATGTCCGGTTAAGGACAACACGTTTTTTTTGTGTTATTTTCAACACTGTCTGTGTTAAAATAAGCCTCCCTTTGTAACACATTAATTGCATATTTGTAACACAGTAACATTGAGAAAAAACGTGCTGAAGGTAGTAACACAAAAGTCGTGACACAAAAAGTGCGCTGGATTTGAACACGTCCTTTTTGGGAGTGATGTGCTCACGGTACCGGCGGCCTTTCTCCCGGTTGAGCGGACGCCCGTGGTGCTCGCGTTGACTTCGTAGGGGAATTCGCGGGGAACGAAGGGCAATCTGGCGGTAACTGGGTGCGACTCGGAGCGGCATACGCCTCTGCGTGAAGAATTATTGGTTCTGAAAGACGGCTGTGCCGGCCTGGCTCTCCGGCTACCACCCCCCCCCCCCCCCCCTTTCCAGCCCGGCACCCAGGCGGTTCGAGACGAGAGCTCTGAGGTGCAGGAAAGGCTTCCAAACGTTCGTGCGGAAAAGGAAAAACAAATCAAACGGCACCCTGGGCGTGATGCTCTGGCCGCACAGTGGGTAATATTATTTTCCGCGGTGGCACTTGGAGAGGTTTGTCTGATTGATAGGCCGCGGTCCGTTTGCCGATGTACGCGCGCAGAGTTTCCCTGCATCGCTTCATTTCAGTCCTGCCCACTTTCTGCGGCACGCCATCACTGCTCTACACCTCTGCTATCGAATACTTCCACATGAAAACAGGGTATCAAACCACTTTGTGCATCCTAAATATTTAAACTTTAATCGATTGCGAAGCACCGTAAGCTGCTTGTTGAAAGAAAATGTATTATTATTGTATTAGCTGTGAAACTTTGCATCTGGTGTGTTTTTGTGTCCATACATTCCACGAATCACTAATAATTAATGACTTACAATCAGTTTAATTTGCTGTATCTGGTTACTGCCTACTATGTTTGTAGGACAGTAGGCCTATGGGGTAGATGGCTTTTGTGGAAGTCACTGGCTGAGATGAAGCTCAGCATGGTCTTCAGTCCTGACCCCCAGATGGGAAAGAGAGCTTGATAGGCACCGCCCTGCACGGTGGCCCCGCCGGTGGCGGATGACCTCGCTCGTCCCCAAGCCCGCGGGTGCGCCGCTGACCGCGCGGGTCGAAAGTTTAGCTCGTTATCGCCGGCCAGTCTCAGGCCATCGCGGGATCCGTGTCCCCCCCCCCCCCCCCCCCCCCGTGCCCCCCTTCCTCTTCTGTATCCTCATCTGAAACTTCTTTCCTCGTTATACACACAAACTTCTCTGAACATCTTGCCTGCACAAGCCTAAAAAAAAAGCTGTTAATGAGAGAACAGCATGGGTGACACAACGTTTCCGGAGCTTTCTGCTAATTTCAGCAGGACTCCTACTGTCTTTAACCTGGTTCCCTTGATCAGAGTTGGACCAGTAGCCAGCTATTCCACCCAGTTGATACATCCTGTTTCTCCAAGGATGATATGATTGGTTTAGCTCACTTTATTCTTGTTACCCTTTGCAACCGAAGAGCAGTGTCCGTTTGCTTGTTTTAGTACGGCTATTATTGTATGACCTTTGACTATTTCTTATTGTTTTTCAATTTCTGATTTCGTGTTGTAGAATGAGTTTTAGGGATTTCAATTTTTCACTGAGAGAAAAAATGACCACCAGAAATACGAAATTGTCCATTTATAAAGTCCTTTAATTCGACATAATATTCTTAGCTTTGTTAAACCAATTATTTTACTCATTTCAAAACCGATTTTCCTCCGAAATTATTTAACAATAAAAACTTAAATAAAATGTTTCTGCCCTTATGAAAGTAACCATTCCCAAAAAATTTCTTACACATACATTCCATATTCTGTTGTTTTTGAGAAATAATCTTCATATTTTAATCCTGTGTCATATTTCTATCCCGTGTGTAGTTTTCTGAAAGAGACATCTGCACAGTATAAGTTTTAGCAGTGTTATAACATCAATAAGCTGGTCTTTATGAGAAAATATCTTCATATTTTCAGTCTGTGTGTAGTTTCCTGAAAGAGTTGACTATGCACAATTTCAAGTTTTAGCAATGTTATAACATCATTACGCTGGTGTTTATGAGAAATTATCTTCATATTTTTAGTCTGTGTGTAGTTCTCTGAAAGAGTTGACTATGCACATTTTCAAGTTTTAACAGTGACTCAATATGGTGGTGTTCATGAGAAATTATCTTCGTATTTTTAGCCTGTGTGTAGTTTTCTGAAGGAGATAACTGCACAGTTTTAAGTTTTAACACCGTTATAACATCTGTATACTGGTGTTTGTGAGAATACTTACAAATGCATTGATTTATAAACCAAAGTCTTTCTGTTGGTGAACTGTGGAAACCATGGCTACCATGATATAATCCTAAAACCTGTTATAAATATTCAGACCTCTCCTGGCTCCTGTTTATAACACTATTAGTATTATGAGCTGGACCTAATCATCAGTACGAGTCTGGTGATGATTGTTTTCTAGGCTTTGTATTTTATCGTATTTGGACATGTCTTATTTTATTTTGCGATACATGGTTGTAAGATATAGACAGCTATTAATGAGCGGTGCTATAAATAAAAGAAACGGCAGTGAAGAAGGAGGGAGCAGACAGCACGTGTGAGTGGGCGTGAGAGGACGCCGAGCTGTAGGGCGAAACTCAGCCCCGGCTTCCGATTCGGCCAGGTGTGGCGGCGACTCTGGCGGGCTGTGCAGGTCGGACCCGCGGACGACCCGGGGCAACAGTCGTTCCCGAGGAGCGGCGGCCAACACGGGGTCGGCGCTGCCAGCTGGCCCGGGACACGGAGCGCCCGGCGGCCCGCGCTTGGCCCGCTGCCGTAGCCGCCGGCAGGTACTCAGAGATGATTTATGAAATGCAGATTAGGAGATCCGGGGAGGGGGGCGGGGGGGTGGTGGGGGGGGTTAGGGAGGGGGACAGGAGCGGGGAGTGGGGGAGGAGGGGGGTGTAGTCACGCTCTGATGCACGCTGCCACTTCCTGCTCGGCCGAGCGTGACGGCAGCCGGGCCTTTCCAGAGGAGGCACTCGAGACGGAGTCGGGGCGCGGCCAGGATCGGGACGCGCCCCCCCCACAGTCCTGCACTTTACCAGCCAGCCGTCAGACCCACCCCCACCCCACCTCGCCCCACCACCCCAAACCAGGACGGGAGGAAGGAGCCCTGCTGGGGGGGGGCACCTGCTGCTGGCCCCTGACATGAAAACCCAGACAGCTGGGGCCCTCTGAACACAGGGGCCCATGTCTGCTGGAGATAGGGGTTGTGACGGTGTGGGGTAGCGGGGCGGGGTGGGGCGGGGGGGGTGAGGCCCAAAGTGAACCCTGGAGCATGTGCAGCCGACTGACAGAAAATATAAAGAATGTAGCAATTTGGGGAATTGTTATTATAATTCCAATGTTTAGTGCCCTGAACACAATGAGTAAAAATATAAAAGTAAATAAATATATGAATAAATAAATAAAAACTAAGCGAGAATTTGTATTTGCAGCAGAACCGTTCTTAAAACATTTTCATTTTCACAGCTTAAAACTTAAAACTGAAAATGAATTGCACTGAACTAATATGATTAATGCTCGAAAATCATTCACACATAATAATACTATTGTGCTTTATTCCGCAGGCAGAACTTGAAACAGATTTGGCGACATTTAATGAATTTCTAAAATAATGTAATGGATATGTGAACTATATTGAACCGAAATTACTGAATCCCTGAGATGGTATGATAATTAAAGAGGACAATCTATTCAGTGCTGATTAGTACAGAAAAGCTACTGGCGGTAATACAGTTGTACCGCAGTGGCAGTTCTCACTTTGTTGTGTCAAGTCTTCTAATTAGTTAATTTGTAGACATGCTTATTGTGCTCAGTATTTAGACCAAACCATATGCTACATCAAAGAAATCTATAATTAAAACGCAAGATTACAAGCAAGATCTTTTGCGCATGTGTCGCACGTTTGCTCAAAAACGCAAACAGGACCTGACAGCTAGCTCAATTTGAATGTGCGGTTTCTCGCCCTGCATTTGATACTTGTGTAAAAAAATAAAATAAATTCAAGAAATCCGTGAAGGACTCAGAATCATCCAACAGGAAGAGTCACATAAGGAAATCCAAGAACTTCAAAAGCTTGAGGAATTGGAGGAAAGAAGAATACTTTTAGAAGGACAGTTTATACATTCATACATACTGGGATAAGATATCAGCAAGAGGGGGGAGGGGGTAAGGGTTAGCTAATCTTATGGGTCAGCCAACCGAACCAGAAAGCGTTGGACTAAAATTGAATCTTTTTTTTTGATAAGGTTACAGTTTTGAAGCAGGTTATAGAATATGACGCAGATTATGAATAAATGTATGTTGTGTAGGCTGTGCGACTGAGTTCTTTCGGCTGCATACAGGGCTTGTCCTAACCGTGTGGCCATTACTGCACTGTGTATTATTGCGATGCAGATCCAGATCTGCTTGGTTTGCTACTTGGTGCTGGTTGAAGGGCTAGCAAGTCGCCTCCTTGCAGAATGGAGAGATCCAGATGCAGGGCTTGATGATTGATTGGAGGTATGGAGGTATGTTGGATAGCCCTGTAGGCTAGCACTGATTTCAAACTGGGCACGAGTTGTAACAAGGAGTCAGTGAAGTGAGATGAGGTGGGGTGGGACACGTGCATGCTTTGGGTGACTGAAGACAAATCCTGGGTCAGAAGGGCTTTGTGATGCAAACAGGGTCAAAGATTGGCCAATGGAAATCGCAATAGTCGTGGTGTGAGAGTATTTTCAAATCTGCGTAAGTAAATTATGAGGCTGACAATGTGTAAAACCCTTGCAAAACATTTCTGTCCATCTGTATGACCATATGATGTTATTAACGCATCGTATGATGTTATTAGTGCACCATATGATGTCACTAGTAAACCATATGATGTCAATACTGCATCACGTGATGTCATTAGTGCACCTTATTATGTCATTAGCGCTGTTTTTTCTTGAGTAAAACAGAAACCCGTAAAAGGTGCTGCCATGACTAAAAGATGACAAAAGTCACATTCGTGATAATGTAAATGTCAATTCTGTTACAGCAGATGGAGCATGAGAAGGACTAAGAGGGATTTACAGCCTTGTTTAGAAGGTCTGCTGAGATTTAATAGCAAGCATTTTATTATTATTGCTAATGCATTCCAGACAGCAGACAAATACATTTTTTATCCCTCACATTTCTTACTTGACTACCTGTCCCCACCTGTCCCACCTGTACACTAAATCCGTCTCACAACTGATAGAACCCCGCTTGTGTCCCGTGGATCCTGGACGATTCCAGCAGGCATGCCGGGCTTCTTTTAATCGTGGTTGGATTCCACAGATCCAGCTCTGCGGTTTTCCACAGTTACCTTTCCTAGGTCATACATCCCAAACTCTTCCTCTTCATCTTCCTCACTGTATCCCAGGTGGTGGATTGAGCTACTGCTCCTGTTGAATCGTTCATGATTCCAAAGCCCACCAGTTCCAGCTGCATCTTGGTGAAAAGAACCACGATATACTGTGTGTTATACCTGGCTATAGCAGTGAACATAATACTTAATAAAATGGGTAAAAATAATTCGGAAGAACACATGTGGATATGAGGTGCATTAAAACCATAGACATGCATATTTAACTAGATAGAGAAGCACACCTTCAGCTAACCCAAGTTTGTGAAGCTCCAAAGGTAAGCCCGTACTGTGCATGCTGAGGGCAAAACACTGCAGCTTCCATTAAAAGGGAATGAGGAATATCAGACTTTTGAAGGCAAAATAAAACTTCCCCCAATGGTATTTTGAAACTCGATTGATGATTGTTACATTTCATATGAAAAGCAGATTGTGAACGACGATTGAATTTCCCTCCGGGGATTAATAAAGTCATCTATCTATCTATCTATCTATCTGAAAATATAGTAATGTGGAAATTTCAATAAATATTTCCCCAAAACTTCTGGACCAAAACAACCGCTGTTTCACAAGCTTCTATATGAAATTTACAATCACAAAAAAGTAACAGATGAGGTCCTCTTTGGTTGTTAAATCACCTTGGTTTTCTACATTGAATTCAATGGGCAGCGATCTCTTTTTCCCTCCACATCCACAGGAGGGGCTGTTTCCCGTTACTTCCTAGGCTTCACCGCCTGGCCCCTCCTACCCTCTCCAGTTCCTATGTACAATTTATGATTTTATCCCTGCTCATCACCTCACCTCATAGTAGATTTCAGAGGAATTGACATTCAAATTTCCGAGATCAGGGATTTGGATACATAGTGGTATCACTGAATGTGTCGTGTTGACACGTTTAGCTGGCACCACGTTACAAGATCAGATTTATAATGCTACATTTACCTGATCCCCCGCCTAAAAGATCATTAGATCATTTTTTGGCTGTCACATACACATAAAAAACCCAACAAAGCCAATCCTTTAAAAAAAAAAAACAAAAAAAAAACTAGAGAACAAATCTGTCAGAATAGTCAAAGTATAGCGCCACTATAAATAACTGTGATAGGCATCAATGCCGCTAAATCCCAAAAGTTTGCTTTTCCTCCGTTGCTTCTTCTGAAAACTTGCTGGGAATCTGTTCCGGATTTCGATTTCCTCACAGGGCAAAGCAGCCATCTTGGGGGACCCCACGTTCAGAGCTGAAACGCTGTGCTGGCAGAACTTGCTTGACTGGAAGCTCTTTTGAAAGTTAAATCACATGGTGTATTCAAATGAGTCCGTGAATATTTTGAGACTTTGGGTTTCTTTTTCTTTTTTAAAAAAGGAATGTTTTTTTTTTTTTCCATGGAGCAGGCTTTCACACAGACAGCTCCAGCTGCCAAGTGTGAGCTGTGTCAGCTGTCTGCTTTGTGAGGGAAAAGCTCCTGTTTGTTCACCTCAAATCACAGCTATCAATCACACATTCTCTCTCTCTCTCTCTCTCTCTCTCACTCTCTCTTTCTATCTCTCACTGAAGGAAGACAGGAACACGGGTGGTTTTGAAGAAAGTTTCTTTCCAAAGGAAATTGGGGAGAAAATGGGAGAAAATGGCAAAAAAAAAAAAAACACGCGGCGTTGCCAGCTGCTTCTTTTCACAACGTGGACTACAGCAACATTTCACCTGCAGTGTTCACATGTCCATGGGCCCCTGATGGACCAGCCAGAGTTGCTAGTGGTGAACGCAGATCCCTGTCGGGATGAACCCTCCCATACCTTGTGCAACGCAATCCTACGGATCTACCAGCACAGTTGACACAGGCACGGTCCAGATTCGGTCCGAGACCGTGAGGCTCATCCATGCAGCACAGCGCCATGTCACATCAGAAAGAGTCATCCAGCAGCCCCTATTCAGCCTTTTTTGAAGTAGTGACTATAAATCCAACTCATCACTATCACTTCATGGAGCTCCCCACAACACAGGTCACATTCGTGGGCAGTAAGACTCAGATAATGTAACTCTGATCTAAAACGAACCAGCCATCGAATCGAGGGGATGGATTAGTGTGTGTGAACTTCACTCCGATAAATCTAAGCAGGTGTTTTCACCTCACATCCTTCAATACATCGAAAGACTGAATTCACCCATCGGAGAGTGCCTTAGACACCGGATATAGATCATGCAAAAAAGGGATTATACTCTGTAACTGTGTAAAAGACTATGATGCAGTGTGTATATATATATATATATATATACT
Source organism: Anguilla anguilla (assembly GCF_013347855.1). NCBI lineage: Eukaryota > Metazoa > Chordata > Actinopteri > Anguilliformes > Anguillidae > Anguilla > Anguilla anguilla. The sequence continues at coordinate 34,085,061 of NC_049212.1, forward strand.
GTAGACTTCTCCTAGGATATGTGACAATTTTGCAAAAAGAAACATTTGTGGTTTCACATTTTAAATATTTGTTTTCACATTTATTTATCTGCAGACTGCAGTACAAATGTGAAATGGTTACTTCTGTAAGCCCATTATGAAAATACTTTGTGGAATTATTCATAAAAATGCATCTTTTCATTTAATGACATTTGTTTTCCTTCAGATACCATCAAGCACAAACAAGATAAAAAGACAAGTAAAAATATGGAGGGGAAAGTGTCAATTAAGGATACGTTTTTACGTTCCATTATTTTCATGAATATTTGCTCTCTCTTTTTGCTTCTGTTGTATCTGAATCAAAGCTGATGTCTGTGAGGAAGAGCTGTATTGGGCCTAATCATATTCATTAATGACTCTACTCTCAGTTCCTTATCAGAGAGGACTACAAAGCTCATTACCATTAAATTATCTGTTTTTTTTTTTTTTTTTAATTATGAGGCACTTTATGTAGAGGCAACGATTCAGGCTGATGATGCAGAGTCTGATTAATACATCAAGTAATTGACTTATTTACAATGTGTGGTGAATGAGGGTAGGGGTGGGAACGTGGCAAGGGTTGGGGGGGTGATTCTGGGGGGGGGGGGGAGGGGGGTTGAGTATTGTAAAGTGGCACCACTAAAAATGGACGTATTATTAGGCAAGTTTTATGAGAGCTGACGCAACCATACATTTCAACAGGCCCCCGCCTCAAAATGACTGCATATGACTCAAAACATAACTCATTTAGCGCTGACATTATCTCTGATAGCCTACACAGTTGGATGAGATTTATTGTTCTTTCGGTGAGGAGTGAGTTGGCAATAGGCGGCTGCAAACTGTTTTGTCTTATAAAACATCCAGTGTGACAGCTAAATATGCGGCTTGTCCTCCAAATCCGATTTTGAATGAGATTGTTGAGGCTAAAAAAAGAGCTATGTTCTCATTTCCCATCGCTAACTGTGTGTTCGTGACATGAGGGTTATTCATGTACTAAAAACATAATTTCACTTGTCAAACATTCATTGAAAATAACGGCCATCCTCGTGTCTTTTCAAAGACACATTCCAGCAACATGCCTTCATGCTTTGGTGGTTCTTTTTTTTTCTTTCTTCTTCAGATCTGTAGGCAGAACGCACTGTGTTCATTGAAATATTCACCAAACCCTGTAAATCAAAGGCTTTTTATGATATGCTCCATGTCAAGGCACCGAGGGGAGCAGTAAAATATGTTATTATGAGTGAGTCATTAACAAGAGAAATTACTGACAATTGTCTTATCATAGTTTAAATTATTATTTTTTAAACACATCATAGTACCTGAAAAATAAATATAAACAATAAAATAGACCCCATTTTAAGAATTCATTTGAAAGGGCCATTTGGGTATTCCCTGAAAATGGATATTAACCAGTTCCCCTGAATGAAAGTCACCAGTTCAGCAATATGACCTAGCTAAGATGGAATGGCTCAGCTGTGGCTCCTGATTGGACACTTGCCGGTTATCGAGCTGGTTGGCTATTACATTAGCAGGTGCACCAGCGGGTTTGACAGAAGTACTTCCTCATCATCGGATCCCCCTCCACTTTGTGGCGTTCTGCTCAGTTCTGGTCTTGAGCCAGACTGAGCAGGGAGGTGATGGACAGGTGTGCTCGACGATAACGACCTGGATTCAATATTCAATCAACACTCGCCCTTAAATTTCACTTACAGGTACATTCACCTGTTTTAAGTGCTGCATTATTTCTTTCCTTCACAAATGCAGGCCGGCAAGTTAAATCTGACTTGTTTGCTGACAAAACACAGACAGACTGAGTTTGCACAGACCGAACTTTTTTGTAGGTCAGAGAAGGAGAAACAATGGCGGGTGGTGGCGGTAATGGAACGTGTCGTTAAGTTTACGGTCGCCGCTGTCGTTGCACGCATGACTGGGGGCTGTGTTCATTTACATCCCTCCTATCTGCTGGTTTTTCTACACGCAAGTACGGCAGTAAACATTGTGAAAGCAATGTGAAACGCTGATGCCGTACGGTCACATTTTGGGCTTGAAACGCAGGAAAAATTCTTCCGCAGAGAGGTACCGCCACAGCAAGAACAGAGAAAAGCATGCAGCATCAAGTCTCCTAGTAAGACATCTGTGCAAAGGACATGTCAAGGGTATCAAATAATTACTTTTATTCAAAATAAGATATTAGAATATTTATATGTATATGTATATATAATATTTATATACTATAAATATTACAAAGAATGTGCCTGTATGAACCTTTACTCAAGGCATGCGTTCAAGGCTGGCATTTATAAATAAGTGCGTTTCCAATGGTACGAGATTTATTTGAGCGTGGTGATTATAATGAGTCATTTTTTGGCTGGCGATAGGGAAGCCTTGCCTCTGATTTATCAAACTGCATGATTGATCAAAAAGTGCACTGAAATACGCTGAAGTGAAACTACAACACCGTGTGTTTCTAGCTGTAAAACTGGCACACGGTTTTCGACTCACAGGAATCTCTCCAAAAGTTTTTTTTTTTTTTCCAGGCTATGCAATGGAAGTACACAAACGAAAAGACACAGACACAGTCTTCTAGCCCAACTACGCTTTTCTATTTTACTACTGTTTCAGCAGTACAATAACAGAATAAAAACTCTCACTTAGACTGGAAGAGTGCGCAACTTTATTTTATTTTAAGCATGTGCCTCGTTAAACTTGGGTGTGCGCTCCTTAATTATCTGTCCGTGTGACAGAAGTGAAATAGTGTTACCTTCTTATCGAGCAACGTTAAAAATTGACAGCGGATCTCTCGTATGAAGACACTGAGGTGAAGGGTGCCCTGACATAAATGGCTTGTTTCCCAAAAACATCACAAAACTGCAGCCATGGTACAGAACACTGTCGAGGCCTACCTTAAAACATATTCGTTTAACATTAGCTTTTGCTTAATTTCTTTTATTGATCTTATTTTTTTTTAACCAATTTATTCATTTTTTAAATCTTTGTTCTATTAGTTACTTTGTTTATCTCATGTTTGGGAAGCACTTTGTGATGCATGTTTTGCACAAAAAAGTTCTATACAAATAAAGTTATTATGATTACCATACAGTAAGCCTGTAGTTCCCTGCCAATGATTGGATATGAGCTGGCTCAGACAAGAATGGTGCCAGGAATCATGGGAACCATGAAAATATAGGACACCGGGCAACCTACAGTAATATATATAGGCTATATAGTGTGCATCATAATGTTTGGACAAAGACATATTTTTTCTTAATTTGGCTCTGTACTCCATAACTTTAGATTTGCAATCAATCAATTGACATGTAGTTAAGCTTCACATGTAGTTAAGTATGTGTAGCCTCACGCTGGCTTCCTTGATTTTCTCTGGTTCTTTGGTCCTTTGCTGACAAATGCCAATAGCAGACTCCAAAAGGCAATCAACAGGCTAGAATCAAAACTAGATAATGAAAGCTCCAGCACTAAGGAAGCAATTGAAGACAGCTGAGTAATCAGAAACACCTGTGATGCCATTTGTTCCAAAGATTATAATTCCCTGAAATGAGCGAGTGGGGGAACCGTTTATAAAAAGTGCTGCCGTTCCTTTGTGGTGAAACCAAAATGTATAAAAATATCCTTATAATAATAATAATAATAATAATAATAATTTTCACATTTAAGTTTCAGTAAAAGTTAGACATTTTAAGTGAATCCAGGTTAATTGTGGTAAAAAAAATAACATGCTTACTGCCTTTTCAACAAGTCTGTGGAATTGCAGACAAATCATGAAAAATAAATTTGTTGTGCTCAAAGGTTTGAAAATGTAGTGTCTGTTTTAAGACCGAGACAGAGACAGAGACAGCATGGCATTCAACTGTGACATACATTTGTCTTTCTGTCAAAAATCAGTTAAATAGCTCTCAAAAGGGAACGGTGGCATTTGCATTAGTGCTGTGATCATTGTGCAGTCATTCTGTACAAATGCCATCTCATACCAAGAAAAGTAAAAGTCACACTTTAACCATTACATTACCCTTTCATTATCAAGACTTTGCAGTGTCTCGTCAATGACACTGTCTACCTCAATCGATGCTTTACAAAACAACAATTTAACAGGGTTTAAAATGGGAGAGAGTTATATAACTGTAACTCAGTGACACCAGGGGTAATAAAATAGGTACTGGGGTGCTGTCACTTTTCACATAGAAACCAGAGATCATGGACTACGTAGGTACTGAACAACCCCAAAGGTGATTGATGGATACTTATGGATACTCTGACTATACTTCCAGGAGCCTTTTGTCAATAAAGGCAGTTTAACCAGTGTGGTATAGTACAAAGGAAGCTTAACATACCCAGGGGTTTTTTTCCATTAGCTGGCTTGACAGAGCCTCACAACTGCAATCAGGCTTCACCGATATCATGATGGCGGTTACTGTATCAACTCGCTATGTAACAAGTCTTTAGTAATACAACACCGCACGTGAGCAGTGAATCTCTTTCCTGAAGAATAAAAACTTGTAATACTTATTAATGGAGGGCTACGAAGAACATGAAGCCGTCTTAACGGCAAAAAGCAACACCATTGTCACCAATAAAGCCAGGGAGGAGCATTGCCAAAAAAATGAATTAGTTAATACCTTATACCTTACCACTCATAACAAATACATCAACTCTCACTAATTGTCCTAAAATTTGATACAGAATATTAAAAAATCTTGCCCGAACCAATCACACCAAAGTTTATTCATAAGATCAAGAATTACGGGACACTGTCCCATGAAACTTGGCATTTTTGTACGTCGGAAACGTGCTTTTGTTGAGATGTATTGTATTCCCTCCGTTGAGAATCTTTAAATTTCCTATAGAGCATCCGCAGGGAAAGCCAGCGGATTTTATCTGTCTCTAAATTACTCTCGCCCTGTGAAAAGACTGAGACCCTCCTGGAACGGAGATGCCCTTTTCCAAAGTTGACTAGTCAAAGGGGCGGTGCGTTTATACATTTCAATCAATGAGCCTGAATATAACCTGCCCCGGAGAAGGCTTCCCATGCAGCGTAAGTTACCATGGCGATGCACCCTGATTAAAAGCGAGTCAGTGTCATGATACGGAAAACCCAGGGTTAAACTTAAGTTAGTTCGCGAAGCCCATAATCTCGCTTTGTAGTATACAACACACCCCCACCCCCCTCTCAAAGTTATCCACCAACTACCCCCTGACTTTGCTGTGTTGTAGCCAGTGGGGCAGAGCGGAGGGGAGGGGAGGGGACTCGGGCGTGAGACTAACATCAATCAGAAGAGAGTCCAAAGCTCATCACCGACAATAAAAGTATTATTGCTTCAATTACACGGTGGTCTGGACTCATTCAACATCTGTGCCTAACTCTGACTCTCAATTAACAGTTTTTTTTCTTCACAAAGGAAGTTTAACAAGTGTAGCGATCTCCGAAATTAATTAAGAAAGTGCGGTTTTTGAAAAAAAATTACCTTTCCTCATTTAATTAAAAAGTAAAACATTGTCTTACTTTAATTTAGAAAATTCTGAGGGCAAATGTTGCTTTGAATCCAGCACAATGCATTTTCAGGTGATTTGAAGGTACACAGAACACAGCCGGCAGTGGGATAGACTGAGAGACATCATACATCTCCTGATGTTTTTCATTAAGGCGTCCTCTATGCAGTCTAGACCATGGTTTCCATCGGCCTGGAATCAATCTTCTCACCTCTGATTTGTGTGATTTCCTTCCTCTCTGACTGCATTTTAACCTTTTCACATTACCACATGGACGGCGCGGTGGTGCAGTGGGTAAAACTGTTGCCTTACCGCAAGAAGGCTCTAGGTTTGAATCTGCCCGGCCTTTCTGTGTGGAGTTTGCATGTTCACCCCGTTGGTACACCAGAGTTTCGTAGTTTCCTCCAGGTACTCCGGTTTCCACCCACAGTCCAAAGACATGCTTGACTGTATTGCATTAAAGTCTCATTACCATACTTGGACTGCTTATGAGATTTGAGTGGAGACAAGAAATGCCAACTAGCCAACATAGAGTATTTTGTAATGTAAATTTATGGATATTTGCTTTGATATGGATACCACAGGGGACATTTAGATTGTAGTTGGCCAGTTGGCACTTTGTGCATTTCAGTAACACAACCTCAACATTAAACCTTCATGGGAAATTGCTTTAAGATTGAGGTCATCCATGGTCATTGTTTTCTCTGATCATATATCATGTGGTGCTCCAGGAACCTTGTACTCCATTTTGTAGTAAGGTACGAATATATACCTGTGTTGGCGGCTGTGGAATTTATCACAAGCTTTGGGACACCATCTTGTGTGTGAGCCAGAGCAGGATTAGTAGAATCACATTCCAAAATATTTTTTTTCTAATACTGGTGCAGGTGCTAATGTTGTCAAAGCATCCTCTAGAGAACTGCACTACAACCTTTTAGTCCATGACTGGGCTCTCTATCACAACAGCTGTGATGATAACTGATCTGTATGTTAACATTTTCACATATCTATCTGCCAAGGTACTGTTTTCTTAGTCTGCTTTCCTCCACAAAATGAATCAAAAGCTCCTCATACAGATTTAGGGGGAATGTGTTCCACATTTGGATTATACTGAAGCAATGCTGGTCCATTGCCACGGCAATAGTTGGAAGGTAATCTGCTACTACAGATATTCCTCCCAGAGCATGCTACCTTTTCACTGAAAGCATGCTGCCTTCTCACTCAAAGCATGCCACCTTTTCACTGGAAGCATGCTACCTTTTAACTTGCAGACATACAGAAGAATTTTTTTCATTCCAAGAATCCAGCATTAGTAATAATCCTCGTGATGGAAAGCAGATGTCTCATTTAATCACGATAATTTCCTAGTCCTTGGTAAGGCATTTTTTAAACTTAATGCACATTTAAGAATAAAATTCAAGGCCTTGGCAGAAGCATTGCATGCTGCTCTGCTATAAAAATAAATCAAAAGAGCATCAGGCTTGGAGATCATTCTGCTCCATGACTCATGTGTGTGTATTTTAGATTTTATCTATTTTTATTTTAAACGCGTCGCGTATGGTAAAGAATGAATTAACCGGTCTGGGAAAAAAGTTTGCAAAGTGCCGGGGGTTTAGGCTGCATCCAAACACTTGGCACCAGTTTTGGATAGCTTAAGATAACTAACACTGTGCTATTATGAGGCTTTTAGCAGCACAACAATGTTGTTCTGAGTATAAATGATCACAAGTTCAGGAACGCCATGCTGTGAGCCTTGGCATGCTCACCAACGGCTTTTTCCGAAATACTTGGCGATTTAATTCTGTTGCAGGTGCCAGTGTCATCCACATATCCCCAAGAGGACCATACCACTCATAGTGTACTACGCCTCTCTTTCCATCACAGTGTTGTACCCTTGTAATCTCATGAACACCAATCATGTTCAAAGTCTGAAACTGGTAATGTGCCTTTTATCATACCAGTTTTTAACTTTCTTTTTTTACACTTGGAATACTCTTTTGGCTCTTGGTAAAATATTTCTGTGACATTCATCTTTAATAGAGGTGAGTATTTCAGTGGTCAAATTTTGTCATTGTGGTAAACATTGTGTAAATGGGATGCAATTTGATGCACCCTTTGGGCAGGAGCAGTTCAGACAGCTTTGGAAGTACTTTAAAAATAGTTTCTCCCTTTCCCTCCCAATGTAGCCGTCTCTGATATAAATTTAGGAGAGTTCAAACAGGAGCATGTCTCTCCTCGAAAATTCCACACTAGCCACTGTTTCTGCTCACACCACAATGCACAGGCTGAGCTCACGAATGGACACCATTCGGAGGAAGATATTTCATGTGCGGCCTGAGCAAGCAAACTGCAAGTGCTTGATTGTCCAGTGAGGGGTGCTGGTGAGCAGTGAGATGTTGTGGTCATCCCCACCAGCTGAGACCTTCCCTCTCAATTACACTATGGCTGATTATGTGTCGTCCTGTGGGGCTACTGACCATAGCCAGGGCTGGCCCACTGCATATTGAGTATCAGGACATGGAGCCCATCCGCACATGGCATCAGTGCCTTAGCAGAATGCGCCTCCCAGCAGTGCCGGCCTGGAGTAAGTTCTGTTACTGATGATCGCCGTGCAGCTATCACTCAACCGAACTGTCATGACAACAGTGGGACAGTTCCTAATGTCTTCTTTCTGCTACGGTGCTTGCGCGTTCACCGGTACAGCCGTAAACATTACCGTGTGCGGTGTGGAAGCGAGGCGCGGCTCATTAGCGCGGCTGCACTGGCACACTCACGCGGCCAAACAGTTGCTTTGTCACAAGACGCCCAAACACGGGCTGACAATTCTTCCCGGGAGGCAGAGGTGGCGTTGTCCGGCGCATCGTCCTTTTCTGGCTGCGCGTCGTCTGAATTCCGCAGCGATTTTTGGGAATATTTCCATTACTGTCCTTTTTTTCCCCACTCACGGTCCAGCGCACATTATGGCTTACAGTGCTGCGTCTATTTCTCTCCGGCTATACCACTTCTATTTATTTTATGTGTTTCAGTGGACTTATGGAGTGTGTCCCCCAGTGCCTTTCCGTAAGCTCTATTATTAGGATGCCATCGCACCCCCTCGAGGTTAAAGTTAAGCAACGGATAGAGGAGAAAAAGGGTGATTTTCTTTTTCTTTTTTCTGAACGGGTGGCGTCGGGCTATTTGGTATGGAATGCAGAAGTGCGGATCTTTCGATGATCATTTAATCATACTCAGGTGCTGGGCTGTAAGATTAAGAAGATCATTCCCGTCTGCAGTAATTAGGCCTCTTAATGAGTCTAAATGACATTCTTTTAAGGATTTTTTAACGATGTCTTGTAGTTCATTCGATTGCACTGATTGTGCTAATGCCATATAGTGTAATGATATTTCATAATTCAGGGACTTAGGCCGCTTTGACAAATCATAATCCATGACTGTATGCATACTGAGTACTGCCATCTTCTTTGTTTTGCAGCCCTTCTTTTTAAATTTTCTTGGCAAGGAATATACTTCCATATGTTTTACCCGAAAGTAATAGAACAAACTAAGGATAGTTATTTCAAAATAAATGCATATGCTGTATCTCAGCAAATATAAGCATAATTCTCTTAATAATAGCACTGATATGCTGTAGTATTTTCATAATATAATGAGAATATGCTTCTTACTGACATAGAGTAGTGGCTTCATGCATTGCTTCTGCCAGGAATTGTTTCTCACAATGACGATAACTTTTTATTTTTTTCTGAATCTCGGATTTATTACAGAAGGACAGGTCAGTTTGACGCATGGCTGTGGTGTCTGAATTACATGGGATGATTCAGGTGCGAAGGGGTTCTCTGCTTTTAAAATGTGTGTTTGATAACAGGGTGCAATGTGGTCTGATCTAACACCACCACCAGGTGCAGTCGTCTGGTGAGGGAAAGTTCGATGAACGCCTGAACTTTCACAATTTCTTAAAAAAAAAAAAAAAAAAAAATTCTCCAACGGCAACACATTTTCACGAAGAGAATCCAAGCATTCAATTTACAGCTTTGGCTCAGTCATGTCTAATTACTTTTTGTGCGCAGTGAGGATAAAAATCACCAACGCAGTGGGACCTCAGGGCCAGAACTGCCAACTGCTGATATAACCAATTATATCAAAGCTTCCAACACAACTGGGAGAAATGTTTGTCCCAAAATAGAGCTGAGCTGCAGGAAAGCCGTTATTTGGCAATTATTGAGAAGGTAGATCAAGGGCCTCTGGGTGGTGTAAAATGACCTTTATTGGCAGCTGAGACAAGAGGTTTTCAGTGGATTATCCACTTTGAGGTCAGGCTTCATGCTATTGTTTTTGTGACATGGTTATGAGACCTCTTTGCTGAGCTAGCTACTGGTTATTTCTGGCTACTAGTACCAGGATCTTATTTTTTTTTAATGGTTAGGAGCTACACAATAACTAAGGCAATCAATCAGCTCAGAATCCGTGCTAATTAAAACTGCAGATATGCATGTTGGTGAGTCTTGTGGGAGCGTGTCAGACGTTAATGTCAAATATATAATGAGCACCGGCTCGCTTGGGATTCTTCCGTTACTGTATTTATTCTTGTGCGAAGACTTGCACACGTTTACCGTGGCTCTGAGAGAATCACATGCTGTGGAAAGACATGGTTCAGCCAGGCCATTACCGGTCTAGATGCAATTAAATGCATTCGTGTTTTTTTTTGTTTTTGACGCTATGCTGGTGTGAAATGTCATGTTGAGAAAACAACATGTAGCATAAATCCTTATTTTACTACTCTCTGAGTCAGACTTTCTGTAGACACTCACTGTTCTTTAGACACTCACTCTAGTGGGGCAACATAGCTCAGGAGGTAAGAACAATTGTCTGGCAGTCGGAGGGTTGCCGGTTCGATCCCCTGCCCTGAGCAAGACACCTAACCCCTAATTGCTCCCAACGAGCTGATTGGTACCTTGCATGGCAGCCTTTCACCATTGGTGTGTGAGTGTGTGTGATGTGAGAGGCATCAATTGTAAAGCGCTTTGGATGAAAGCACTATATAAATGCAGTCCGTTTACCATTATACTAGGGAAACTGGATACGATGGCATCTGTTTCAGGCTATGTGCATCCTCATTTGAAGCTTCCTCACATACCACTCCTTGTTTTTTAGCTTGACCAAACGATCCCCTCTTAGTTGATCTTTACATGATGAATGACATCTGAGACTTATCTGAATGCTCAATAGCAATGTTGCGATTTTTAATATATCTGCCGTTGGCAGGCTGCTTTATGGTTTCTTAATTAAGTGACAAAGCTGCTGTGAAGAAATCTTGTGAAATACAAAGCTAGACACTCAAATCAATGTCAAACCAAAAGTATCAAAGCAATATTATGGCTCAGTGTTTTATCTCTAGCTGACTTATCAGTACTATAAGATGAAAGTGTGCTATGGCAGCTGGCAAAATAGAAGGCAGTGCACACATGTGTATGTGTGTGCATGAGTGAGTGTGTGTGTGTGTGTGTGTGTATGAATGTATGTCTATGCATGTGTGTGTGTGTGTGCACATGTAGGTGCATGCATGTATGTGCATTTGTGTGTGTGCATGTGTGTGCGTGTGCATATGTTAACTTGTATGTGTGTGTGCATGTTTGAATGTTCGTGTTTGTAAGTGCGTGTGCATGTGCGTGCATGCATGTGTGTGTGTCTGTGCTTGTGTGCTTGTGCCTGTACATGCATATATGTGTGTGTGTGTGTGTATGAATGTATGTCTATGCATGTGTGTGTGTGTGTGTGTGCACATGTAGGTGCATGCATGTATGTGCATTTGTGTGTGTGCGTGTGTGCATGTGTGTGCGTGTGCATATGTTAACTTGTATGTGTGTGTGCATGTTTGAATGTTCGTGTTTGTAAGTGCGTGTGCATGTGCGTGCATGCATGTGTGTGTGTGTGTGTGTAGTTGGGGAAATTGTATTGGTAGTTGCTCATGCCCCTCCACCTATAACATGACTGGTTCAACAGCACCTGGAGCAAAGGCAGCGACTGTGGATTATTATTTTCAGAGAAACAACCTGTCCTGCCGCAATTTACCTCAGTCTAATGTAGGGAATTTAGTTGCTGAGAACACTAACTCACAAGGACTGACTGCATGGATAAATAACAACAAAACAAACCGCAAACCGCTATGCTGTCTGTCGAAGTTCTCTACGAAAACAACGAGCCAGCTCAGGGACGGCCTGCCAACAGCTCGCAGAGCCAGGCTTCAGAATAAAATGGAGCTCTCTGGAACCCTCAAACCATTACTAATGGTTGTTTCCCACTTCAGGATAATAATACCCTTAAAAAAAAGCAAGATTTTTTTTTTTTTTTTTAAACACAATTTTATGTTGCCAACGCTATTTGCAACTCCAGTGCTTGGCAGGGAATTTTAAAAAAAGATCTTGTTATGGAAGAATACTCATTTTTATTTAATACATTTTTTTTTCTTTTAGATATATATTTGCTTAATAAAACTAATTTTCCTTCCATAGAAACTGCGGGGAGTGGGGGTGGGACCCATGATTATGCTTTGTGGATGGAAAGTGCAAACCATGACTTCTTTTCTTCTGCATGATCTGTAAATTTAAAAGTTTGAAAAAAAATCTGCAGTTTTATTTCCTGTAATACAAGTAATACGCACTCCCTAAAGTTTAGGTCTTCATTAATGAAGAGGAGAGATAACCAGTCTTTCTTTCCTATAACTTGGCAAATGAGCGTATCCTATTATGTTGAAAGAATAGGCATTATTGTTTGTCAGCAAGGTCTCAGAGAGACCTATTACTGGAAAACTAAGAGGAAGAAATTCTATGCAATGCCTTTTTGGTAAACATCTTCCAAAGGCATCAGGCTGTATCACTAACTGAGATCATTGGCACCTCGGTGACAAAGAATGCAGTTGTTTTCAGAAAGACATGCTAACATGCTTTTGTGCGCACAATTAATTTGTTTTCAAGCCTCCTTTTTGTGAAGAGTAGGAGGCAAGAGAATAATCATTTTGTCTGGAGTGTGTCATGGGAGTTGAGCTTTCCAAGCAGATCGTTGTTTAAAAAAAAAAAAAAAAAAACTATTCAACTTGTAATAAAAGACAAGAACTGATGAACAATTATCTGGCAGGGGTTAGGCCTAACTGTTGGCTCTTGAATTGCTATGGCTAAGAGGACATAAATCAAAGATTTTTTAAAATCTATAGGTCCTGACCAAAGCACTTTGACTCATTTATTTGCCAGTTTTAAACTTCATTAAGCGGCCCCAGCGTGTTTGCTTAGGGATGCACTGAATGAAATAGTCAGTACACTATTACACAATGTCCTTCTGTATTTGTAAGCTATGTCTGTATTTTGTTTTTCTGATAGTTTGCTCAACTCAGAGCATTCTCTGATTTAACGTTAAATAAATCAAAAGCTTTATGATATTTAGATTTTTTTTAAAGTGGGATACAGTACTGCATTAGCTTTTTTTTTCCTGAAAGCCAAACATAAGAATACATACCATGCTTATGTTCCGCTTGTAGGAAAATGGTTGAATGAAATGGTCAGTTCAGTATAACAAAATGTTAAATATTAAACAAATCAAACAATATTAAATTATTTTATATTTTAATACATTACCAATTTCTCTTTGGAATGATCTTCATATGCGTTAACATCCTAGGGTGGCCTTTGATTAAACCGTATGGTTCAGTAAGACCATAAAGCACACAGTATGTCACTGTCTTCACTATGAGGAAAGGTGACAGTCTGTTGTATCACACCGGGGATAAGCAGCCGTCAACGGGGGGGGGAGGGGACACCATCTGCATGATGTGTGTTTGCGGTCCTGTGCCCCCCCCACCCCATCCAGTCACCCCCCCCCCCCCAGCCACTACTCCGCCCCACCCCAACCCCCCATTGTCTCAAGCTGTGTGCAGGTAACTTTGAACCCCCTCCTATACAGTACCACCTGTTCTGACTGAGTAGACACCTCTGCCCTAAGCTTCTGGTGTCGTTTCATCTTTCAAGATTCCTTAATAGGGAAGAAAAAAGACAGTGTTTCAATGATAACAGTAAAACATACTCATATTCAGACATACTCAAACTGAAAAAAAAACATCACATTTTCTGTGCTGGTCATTAAAACAACTCATTATTTTGCTTTATAAATTATATGAACTCAATATGAACTACAAAATCAGTCGTTTAATGTAATTTTCAATTTACTGCAGAATGGAGAGTAGTCATTATAGAGCGAGTACATTATAGAGCGCGTACGTAACCGACTTAAAGGCCCGTGTTCAGTTGAGCTGAAATGCCATAATCATTGTGAAGGCAATGAACGAACATCAAACGGTCTTAGTTGTGTGCCAAGCCTTCAAGAAAGCAGTGCGTACAGCGTTCCCTGACTGCAGTAAGGCCCTGTATGCTTGCTTTTGATCATTCCACAACGCTTCCCCACATTGGAAGTCATTTCTGCCTCTACGTGCTACTTCTTCAGAAGAACATCGTTGATTTACCATCATCGACTCCTCGCACAATTCCACAATTACTTTAATTTAGCCACTCAGCAGCCACAGTTAAAAAAAAAAAACAAAAAAAAAAAAAACACTTTTTATTAAATTCATTGGCAATTGTTAATTTTATACTTCCAGCACTGTGACGTGCATTTCACATGTGAGCTGGAGTAGTTGTTGAAAGAAGGAAAACCTTTCTCCGTCACATCAGCGCTGATGAAGGGAATTAATGGCAGTATGACCCGGTGTGCTGCCCCGTGCAGATGAGATATTTGTTTTCCTTCTCTCTTTCAATGTTCCAACTGACAGCTCAATTAACAATCGCACACGGTCTCCAAGGTGATGCGCGAGCCAATCATCATGTCCCTTTCCTCTGGCTAATTCTGAACTCTCTGCTGATTCTACCTGTGGGGTGCAAGGCCCTTTTTGCACAGGTTAGCTTAAAAATGTGCAGATGGAAATAAGGGGAAACAGTCTCTTGGGATAGCTCCCCATTCATAATCAGTAGCATGACAGAAGACATGATCTGCCTATCTGAAGCAAAACCTTTGAAAATGATGAATTAATCCAAGTGTGAAAAATATTCTCCCTTTTGCAAATTCATTTTGTGCCATGCTCGATCCAGGGGGAACTCAATTTCTTGCAAGGTTCAGATTCAGCTTTCTGGAAGACAGTGTTGCTATTGAGACTTCTCAAAGCCCTCTTGCTTTAGTAACAGATCTGTTACAGAAGTAGACTCAATACCTGAGTGTGTTGTCAGATGAGAGTCCAGGATATTTCATGGTTTCCTGAGTACTGCCTGACTGGACTTGCAGATAAACATCTGTGTGTCCTGCCTCTACCTTGTACATGATCAGATCCGTCAAAGTGGAGATGGATGAAAGTCAGATTCAAGAATGCGTGTGTGTGTGTGTGTGTGTGTGTGTGTGTGTGCGAGAGAGAGAGAGAGATAGAAAGACAGAGAGAGAAAATCACATTTCAGGCATTGGGGGATCTGTATAATTTACTGAGTTCTCTCCTTGTAAGATATCTCATAGAGATATGAGCTTAATGAAATAAACCATCAAATGCTCATGGAAGTGGGAAAATGAGTAGACATGAATGTGATGGCGCTTAGGAGGACGGAGGAGGGGCACTGTTTATATTGTCATCAGATAGAAAGATAATTGGGTCCCAATGGCCTGCTGGTGCTTGGATACGGCTGCTGTTTATTGAAGAACAATGCCAAGCAACATATCTTAATTTCTTACAATCAGCAGGTAAGAACCAGCTTGGTTTCTGATTTAGAGATACATAGCACCTTTACCATGAAAAATATTCACAAACTGCAGGCCAGGCTCATGCTCACAGGAAGGTAGCTGTGAAACAAATTATAATAAACACCATTTATGTCGTGTGGCACGCATAATATCATCAATATACTTTATTTCATTTAATGATTTTTTATGCCTCTTAAAAATTGCATATTAGAAGCAAAACCCCTCACATCATTCTGTTCCCCAGTCTTACAGACCTGATTCCTGTATTCAAGGGTCTGATCTTCACAAACTAAGACACACGATAAATGGGTTGTACCTTCATGACTAAATGTAAAACTGTAACTGTACAGCTTATCACAATATGTGTTCATGCATAGCGATTCTGCTACATAATTCTGGATGAGAATACTTCAACGTAAGACGCTAATTCCTACAGTGTAAATTTGCATTGATATAAAATAATAGCTTTAACATTGGGGAACTTGTGAAACTTATTACATTTTTTAGTGCCTATTAAACACCGCTGTTCAAATGGAGGGGGGAATCCAGATAAGAACATTTCACTAATTTAGAATTTGGGGCAGCGCACCGCAATCATCAATCCTGTGCCTGAGAGTCCGTTATTTTGCTCTTCGGAATGTACGTCTCGCAGGTGTAAAGGTGATGAGGCGGAGCAATTATTGCACAGATGAACATCCTATGTTTCATTTTGTTTCCGTTGAGCCAATTAATTTGATTTCTGCGATTATTTTTTATCGACTGGCATCTCTTTACATGCTTGAGACAGCTGCAGGAAGCTTGTTTCTGATGGACAAGCCAAGAAATTCAAAAACAGGAAATCGTCTGCAGAGAGTCTGAGAGTATTGTTCTCAGCTGAATGAATTCCCAAATATTATATAAGGACTATTTTTATCACGTCTTCATGGGCCTCCAATTCCCTCTCTTGAGCACTCAAGTAATAACTTGTCTCTCGAAGTAAAAAACAGGACCTTGGGAAAACTGTCTGAAAATTAAAATCCCTTACAGATGGCTAGAACTGTAAAAATAGCATTCATTTTAAATTATTTTTTGAAGAAAAAAAGAATGGACACATTATTCAGGACAAGATAAACGACACTGAATGATTTCAATATCTTGCTATGTGTTGCTCCGCCTCGACTGCTTGTTCAAGGCAGATTAGCTAGCTCCTGCAATCGCACATTTTACAATATAACATTTCATAGCACGTAAAAGGATGGATGGTAAGGCACAAATGTTGGCTGTTGTCATTTGAAATGCGAAGCTGGGGCACCTCGGTAAGGTGGAGTTTGGTGTGGAGTTGTCCCCAGCACAATGATATAGGGCCTCACCTGTCTCTTCTTCAGTGCTCCGTCCTCACAGTTTCACATGTGGATCTCCAGAGTCCTCCTGAGGATTGGATGGTGTATTATACTGTTGCCTTTGCACTAATGGTTCCCAGGGTGCTCTCTCGCTCCCTCTTTTTCTCTCATTCTCTCTCTCTCTCTCTCTCTCTCTCTCAGTAGCACTCATTTAATTGGAGTACACAGATAATAGAATACATTTTAATGTTGCAACAAAACACACAGAAAAAAAGTTTAAAATTCTGG
This sequence comes from Anguilla anguilla, assembly GCF_013347855.1. Lineage (NCBI taxonomy): Eukaryota > Metazoa > Chordata > Actinopteri > Anguilliformes > Anguillidae > Anguilla > Anguilla anguilla. The sequence continues at coordinate 34,101,950 of NC_049212.1, forward strand.
AATAATTTGCTACATTAATGATGGCATTTGCAAAGGAAGTGGTGTTGAAATGCTGTGTTGCAGTATAGAACAAAAAACAGGCCAATTGCTATAGTGGAGCACCCACACACACACACACACACACACCTACACACACCTCACATACACACACGCACACACACAAACACACTCTCTCTCTCACACACGCACGCACACACACCTCTCTCTCTCTCTCTCTCTCTCTCTCTCTCTCTCTCTCTCACACACACACACACCTCCCACACACAGGGATGGAACTTGATCTGTTAACCATTACCCTTTAGCTTCCACGGAATGACTGTAGGCCTATTGCATGGGGCACTTCACAGCTCATCTTGTGACATTTCATCCAGAGGAATGAATCAAAGAGCTGACACAATACACCAGCAGAAAAGTTCAGTATTTTAAGGCAGAAGAAATGGTGACCGGATCACTGAACCCCACAGGCTATCACTGACGGTAGAAGCAAAGAAAACAACGTGAAATGGTCAAAATTCCATTTGCTGAACAGTTTAGAGAATCACAAAAGATTAAATGGTGGCATTTATCTTGAAGGACTCGGGTAAAAAGAAAAAAAACCTGCGATTTAAAAGTGTCTTCCGTAGGAATATGAGTGACACATACTTAGGCCAACTTTGGTTTCTTGGTATTAGAAAAATGTAAGACTACAATTCAATTAATTTAGAATTTTTTATTTTTATTTTGTTTTTTTTGTTACATAAGATTGGAATATCAACGTGGTTAAGTTAACAACAACCAAATTCCATGCATATTTATAACGTAAAAGTATGGGTGTTATCTTGCTCCTTATCATAAATATATACTTTGGCACACATTGTCGTCGAACGATCTGGAGTGAAACGGAGGAAACAGCACAACAAGTAGCCTATATAAGATAATACATGATAACGATGCCTCTTTTGCGAAATGCAAACGCTACATATTTCCGGATTTGCGGCCGTTGTAAAACGGCGAAGCGAACTGAAACCACATCGTGAGCAACCGATATCTCTGTTGCGCGGTTCCTTTCACTGGCCATGCAGTCGCGGACAGACGGACGGGCGGCGAGCCCGGTGGCTGTGGCTGTCTCGCTGGTTCAGCACTGGACAGCTCCCACCCGTGGTGCCCACTTCACTTTTGATCTCATGGCCGGGGACGCTGTAAACGGGTCTTCGGGACTGTTGGTTCGCTACACTTCTAAATCCAATAAAAAAAAATGTTCTGTCTTGTTAATTAATGGTGAAGCACTAAATAACCTCTTCAGCCCTGGTTCTAAGAAAGGGGTATGATTGCCACAGGACACACTGAGTCATAATTTAAGGAAAGATATACTGCAGTTAGCCAAGGAAACTCATTTTAATGCAATAAATAGTAAGCCTTTAAGTTAATGATTTTTATTCTCTCCTGAGAACAATGATAAAATTTCATGCTCTTGGTCCTCAAAATCAGGCAGTGTGCTTACTGCAAGAAAGGTTACTTCCTGCTATAGAAGAAAACTATAATCAATTGCATGTGGATATAATTGACATTCATGGCAGAAATTAACTCCTGTAGATACCAAGCACCATGTTTTATATTAATATGCTTCTCTCCCAGTGTTGCCTGCAAATCATGCCATGTTTCTTTCAGGCAATGAAAGCAAAATTTACAGAAGTAAAACAAAGAAGCGAATCACATTCTCAATGTATTTCTGCTTTCTCTAGTAATTGAAAGGGATGCACTTGTTTTCATTTGCTGTAAGAAAACAATATGCAATAAAAGGCAATGCTGTGCAACTAATGTACATTTATTCTTAAAATCTCTGTTGACCTCTTTACCAAACCAACGTAGAGCTATTTTTGATGACCTCTTTACAAAAGCTGCATGAAGCTACATTTCCTACAGCATCACTTAGATTTAAAAGATTTCCAGGAGTCTAGTTGGTGTATGTTTTTGTGTCTATAAATATATATGCATATTAGAAATTGTATAATGGGCTTTCAAGTCCTTTCCTGCTGTAGCAGCAGTTCATTAATGCGACCTGACGTGAAGTGCACGGAACAGCCCATAATCAGTAATTTATGCAAACACTCATTCCTATTCATACACAATCAATCAAATACATGCATATCGCAGGCTGCCTGTTGTCTTACAATCAAGGAACCTATAATCAATCAGCAACGCCAACCGCAGGCTAATGCCACAATTAGCCGCTGCACGAATAGATGACATGGAGAACCTACACGATGAATGTCACATGAATTCAAGGTTATGAGCAAAACTTTAACCTCAAAACTTTTTTTGCAGAACACCTTATGAACTGTGAACATTTACGTTAACTAAATCCAGACCATGGAATGCATTCAGAGTAACAATGTGCATTAATAGATCTTGATATGTTGAGGTACATTTCTGGCTTTGAAGTTGGATGAGGTTGTTGCCCCCTCCTCCCTCCCATAGACCACCTTAGGGGTGCCAAATCTTATCCGAAAAAGCACTATAACACCTGACTTAACTATCATGGTCGTCAATGAAGTAGAATCAAGTGTCTTTGCTCTGGGATAAATCAAAACCTGAACCCACACCACCAGCCCTTTTCAGATAAGATTGGAGACCTCTGGACAACATACTTAATGGAAGGGTAGGTGGAGTAGAGATGGAAGAAAAGGGTTGCCAAAGTAAGTTCAAGATAGATTTTTCAGAAGGCGGAGAAAAATGCTTTAGCAAGGTTTGGCTGACTATGCAAGAGATGGTTTACATGAATTGCACTTCCCTCCAGTCAGAAGTAGACCCCAAAGCAATATGTGACATTATAACACTTTTATAAGGATATTCATGGGACTCATCCACAGAGCAATATCAATGAGCTGCATTTAGAGAGATAAAATGTTAAAGTCTGATTATGAGCTGTTGTTCCATGTGCTTTTCTTTTCCTGTTAAGATGGTGATAAAAGGTCAGAAAGAACACAACTTGCGTCCGTTTATTAGCACACTAAATTATCGCCAGTATTGTCTGCTCTTCCAGACTGTTCTTTAGACTTAATAAATTGTCAGTGGTTCTAATCTTAGAAAAACTCCTGCACTGTGAAAGCATGATTAGATATTAGGTGAAATTACAGTTTTGTGGGGGGGTTAAGTTTGCCCCTGTTCACACGCAGAGCTATTGTGTCACATCTGCCAGAGAAACGTGCATGTTCACAAAGTCACAGGCACTTCAATTAAAGTCAATAGGCTCTGAATACAGGAGATGATTCTTCAGGCAGTGAAACTGTGAAATTGACAAACAGCTCCTAAGTTCATCCAATTACCGTGGCCCCACAGGTGCACACACAGTAGATGACAAAGAATTGATTTGTGATGTCGTGGTAAAGAAGGTGGGTGAACACACATTTGAGGCTTAATTTTATCAAGGAATTACTGAGCAGGCACACTACTACAGTTGACAGTGGATAGGAATAATTAGAACTGATGTAGATTTCCATATGTACATTACTTCAATACCATATAAATAAGTACCAATACATCATAAAATCCTATTGAAATGTCTGTGTATATGAGTGCATATACAGTACATGAATGTCTGGGAATGATTTAGTATTTAGGTTTTAAAGAATATTTTAATCACTTCAATGTGTGTATGTGTGTGTGTGTGCATATGTGTGTGGTGGTGTGTCTGTGTGTGTGCATGTGTCTGTGTATGTGTGTGCATGCATGCATGCATGAGTATGTGTGTGTGTGTGTGTGAGTGCATATGTGTGTGGTGGTGTGTCTGTGTGTGTGCATGTGCATGTGTCTGTGTATGTGTGTGCATTCATGCATGAATGAGTATGTGTGTGCGTGTGTGTGTGTGTTAAATAGTAAAAAAAAAACACATCTTTTAACAATATTGCTGACAGTAATGATATTGGCAAAAATAATAAATGTTTTATGTATAATGCCCACTCTGGCTATGCCATGTTGCCACATACAGTAGAGACTCTTTTTACCCCTCTCCCAGCCCGGCAATTTATTTCGACTGGTCATTTCTTTGAATTGGGGTGAGATGTAATTGAGGTATGCAGCTCACAGTGGACTACATGAACATGCCTCCTTGCTGTACCAGCTTGTGCCCATTATTTCTGTAGCTTGGCTGACTGAGTGAACCACACACTTCTCTTCCCTACAGAATAACTGGCAGGAAAACAGGAATGAGACTGAATCAGATTTTATATCATGTGTTTCTGTATAAGTCTAATTTCCATAGTATTTTAATGAATTCACAACATCCCTCCTAAAAAACTGCCTTGATGCCTTGGTGGTCAGATCAATAGTACGGCAGGTAGTCAAATAATACATTGGTTCAGGTATGTTGAGACATAGTTTTGCCTTTAAAGTACCTGTTTATTGTCTATTTAAATTTGCCAGGGCCCAGGAAGGGCAGAACTGTGCAAACAGAGACAGGTTATTGGCCATGTTCTGTAGGAGACTGCAGAATGAGGTTGTGTGCATAGAGCAGCAGTCTGAACTAGCATTACACAATGAGTTCAGGGGAAGCAGCACATAACAGAATATGTGGAAAAGGCAACAAGCACATTTATAAGCAGATTTTATTTGGTGTTATCACATAATTATCACCAATTACTCTCATTGCATTAATTAAATATCCTGAGAATTAATTCACCAAGCATTAACGTTTTGCCTTGATTTCTTTCGTGTTTTTGCACACATCTAAAGGTTCAGGTTTTCAGATACAGGTATTCGTGTGTGTGTACATGCGTATGTATGCATGTGCCCGTGCATCTTTTTTCCTTTCGTCTTTGAATGCACAGTATATTGTGTGTGTACGTAAATTCAAAAGCTTTCTGAAAAGTCTGCTTTTGTGAGAGAGGATAAAGATTTGCCATCAGTCATGAGAAGAATACTGAGCAGCTCAGTATTCTGCCTGCTTTTTTTCCCCTTATAAAAATACGCAGCAGTAGGACTGGGCTGAGGCATGTACAGTATTCCACCTGAGCAGTCAGAATGCCTGCCCTTCTCTCCCAACCGCCGTCTGATATCTGTGCTGCCAGGCCTTGCTGCTGATTGGCTGTCATATCGACACCCTAGAGCAGGCCTGTCCAATCTCACCTTAAAAAAGGGCTGATGTGGGTGCAGGTTTTTGTTTTAGCCCAGCACAAAGACACATGATTCTACTCATTAACGTCTTGATTTGAAGACCATGGTTAGTTCATTAGTTGAATCAGGTGCTGTAGTGCTGAGCTTAAACAAAACCCTGCGTCCACATGGGCCTTTTCAGATCAGACACCCTTTCCCTAGACATATGCATTTACATATTACGTGTGGTCATGTAGGTAAAAGTAGAAAACTGATGGTGGTAAATGCTACGCTGAAAACATAATCAGATAAATTAATGAAATTGATGCAAATGGATAATGCGTAGTGATTTAAAAATATGCAAACTGAAACAGTAGTCAGCTTGGATGTGTAAGGAAAGCCTGGTCAAAAACAAATCATTAACAACTTATTAACTTTTAATTTGTTATTATCTTTAGAGGCATTCCAGACTGTTCTCTGAGTAGCTGACTAGGAGCATACATCGGAGCAGGACATTTTTTTTTTGCATTTTTATGAAAATGCAAACTGCCTGCCAAGCCTACAATGAATGAATGCATGAATGAATGAATAAATAAATAAATAAATTAAATGGTTGAATGAATGAAACCCTGCAGAGGCATTAGAGAGCGGATGAGGAGACGGAGCGGGCTTTGAGCTGGATGAACAGATCGATGATGACAGAGGCCAGTTTGGTCTGAGGGAGCGTGGCTGCCCGTCCGGCTACCCTGGCAGTTGGCTGCGCTTGGCAGACGAGCGGAGGCCCGTGGCACACGCGGGACACTTGGCGAGGGGCCGTCCCGCTCAGCGGGGGCTGGGCGCGCAGGCCTGCCCGTTTTGTTGTGATTGGGGAGGACGTGTCCAAATGCTTCAGCCACGGGAGCGGAGGCAGGTGCCCTCTAATGAGATTGGCGCGAAAACACGTCAGCCCCCCCCTCTAACCGTGCCAAGAAGACATGATGCTCCCGTGCTCTGCGATGACACCGCTTTGTAATGTCAGGAAGTCGAGATGGGGGGGGGGGGGGGATCTTTGGGAAGGGAGCATTCAAATGGCATCATGGGAGAACAAGTATTTTAAGAATACAGGTTTGTAAAAACTGGAGCTACTTTTTCCCCAATGCAGGTTATCAGAACAGAATCAACACCCTTTAATATAGCATATAACCAAGCCATTTTATCACACTTTTCACTTTTGGCTGCAAACACTACTCTGTTTTTGACTCTGGTCTGGTCTTCTCTCTCTCTCTATATATATATATATATATATAGAGAGAGAGAGAGAGAGAGAGAGTAAACTCACAGGTATATTTTGTGATTTATTCCTGACACACCGGTCAGATGAAGCCCCAGAGCATGTCAACAGTGGACTCGGGCTAAATCCTAAGCTTGAAAAGTCAGAGCTGCAGAGTCGAAAGGCGAGTTCGGCTGCAAAGGAGAGCGAGACTGGCACAGGAAGTGGGGAAAAATAAACTACCGAAAGAAAGAAAAAACTGTGTAAATGTATGTTCACAGAACCCGCAGTATACCCAGTGAGAAAAAGTCAGAATCTAGACATCTGGAGGGCTCGAAGTCTAACGTGAGAGATGTTTTTCGTGTAAAAGGACTAGACTAACCGCCACATTGCTCAGATTTCAACCAAATGTAGCCAGGCTTTCACCTGAATGCCTATATTCCGTTTCACCAACTTCTGACCACAAAACTTTTCACTGGGAATTGAGGACATTTGCAAAGGCCACTAGGCTACCTCTGATGCAATAACATCAGGTTTTAAATCTGTGTACGATTCTAAAAACAAATATGTGAAACATCAATAGATATGGCAGGATGCTGTTTTGAGGCTATATCCAATTAAATTCCTTCATATCATCTCGTATTTAAATAAGTTCACTTTCGCGTGAGCTAAGCTCAACGATTCATTTACTTCAGTCATCCTGTTCTCCTGATTATTATATAAGTGTGCATAAAATATGCATGTTTGTGTGTACTGAACATTTCAAATACATGCTTTTTTTTGTTCTTCTATTTTAGAAACATGTGCATGTTCACCCCTAAAACATTTTAGTCATCTAAAGCTAGAACGCATACATATATATATATACATGTTCCAAATGCAGCTCACCACTGAGTTGACTGCGTTTTTTCTTCTCTTGGGAAACTGTAGGACGGTGTTGTACACAGTTCAGCTAGTGAGCGCGGCTGGGGCACCCAATTAAATCCATGCAAATACCCCAGATGTGCCCCGTTGGGTGGCTAATTATCTGCATGCAGTGTCCCGGGGGTGCCAAATCGGGTTCCTGTCAGGTGACGAGGGTTCATTCCCAAATTCGTTTGACAGCACCCGTCTGGCCATGCGTTCTCTCATGTGTGTTTCTTACTTTGTGTAGGTTGTTATGGAGGTGGTGGAATCAGTAGCGAGAACGTAAGAAGTGAGAAGTAATGTGGACAGTGGAACACAGCTCCAGTAAAACAGCACTGCTCTAGTACGTAAGGCACTGCTTTGATTACTGCTTAGATTTCCAACTGTTTTTTATTTATTTTATTTTTTTTACATGCGTATGTATCCATCATGTATTTGCGCCTGAATACACTTTTTTTGATTATTATCACCAGCCAGTCTGACTCAGTTTTATACTTTATTGCTTACAATGGGAAATTCTTTATGCAGCTAATGAATGCATAAGACATATATGCAAAATAACAGCAAATCTGAACAGACCACAGTCATCATAACGCTGACACAAAACTTGTGTGCGTTCTGAAGGTGAATAATGTATGATTGGTGCTTTTGCGTGTTTGTACCAAAAGTACGGAGCTGTTCGCCTCAAGAAAGTAAGAGAAGCTACTTTCTTATTATTGTAAATATATTCATAATATTAAGTCCAAGCTGAAAACTGGCTTGTTTAAAACAGCTTTTACATAATTCTTGAAATTGCCCTCTTTTTCTGTGTTAATTTTACTTTGTTAGATAACTTTAGTTATCTTACAAATTAACAAGTTGAGACATAGTCTACATTGTGATTATCCAAGTGAAAATGTTGTGTGATGAATTAATGAATATATATATACATTGTACATTGCACAGTACAGGTGCAAAAATCAAACTAGCATATGCGTACGTGTATAAACGGCATGCATCAAATAGACTCTGTGTTAACCAATTGTTCGTGCTACCTCTGTAATTAACAGTTCAAATTCAGTTCTTAATGTTTTCTTTGATTTTTTAAAATACATATGGATATTTTTAAAAACTCATATGGAAAGCTTCACATTTGACAAGTGAATTATATAATACAACAAACAGACCATGCACAGCTATAAAAGTGAATATATACACATAAAATAACAGCAGAAATGCACACATAGATGGAGAGCAGATTTATAAAACCACAAATTACAGCGTTGTCGCTCAATACAGGTTCAAATTTTGTTATCCAAATACTACATGGATGAATATCTGTCCTTTTCATATTACAACCTCACACAAAATCCAGAGTATGTTCAGAAATCATATTTATTTTAATTATTTACATTGTTTTGGTTAAGATTTAAGAGAATAACTTTAATTTCATAACTGACATTTTAAGTGCTCTCTGTAAGATTTTTTTCCTCCGCATTTAGCACACAAAAACTCACGAAGATACACTTCACCAGTGCCCGAGTGCCAGCCTTCTCCGTTAGGTACAGGACACGCTCTCCGCTCCAGGTCATAGTGACAGTGATGTCACGAGCTCACCAACGGACGAAATTTGAATATTGAAGTGTCAGCTGTGCGGGACTCCAGTGGGCTGCAAAGCACTTCTCTGTCGCTGAGTCTTCAGTTCTCAAATTGGCTGCGTGTCTGAGTGGCTGCCCACGCAGTTGATGAAGCCGAGAGGCGTTTTTTTTCTTTCTCTATCCCCTGGTGTGGTACCTGTTTCTGCCTAAAGGAAACCTCATTAACCAGGTTGCTCACACTGATATTTGACTCCCACGGAGGAAGGCGGGAATGAAAACCGTAAATTGAATTTGGGGCCTGGAGAGCATTCTCAAATATAAGCTTTCAATAAGAAGGTAATGACTGGAAACATAAACAAACGCCGAATGGATGAAGAAGAGCAGTCAGACAACCAATCAGACAGTGACATTAACCAAGCATGAATATTAAGGAATGGCTGTGCCATCTACCAGTCAGCAAACTGAAACTATCTGTGTCCGCACACACACCTGAACACTGCGCACTTGGTTATGCGGTACAACATGGAGTATCACCGTGTTGTTCATGAATAGTTTCGTCAGAAAATAACACAGAAGAAACGGTTGTTTGACGGTGTAGGAAATGAAGCGCTCCCAGCAGCGGTGACAGCGATGCCACAGTGCCGACAGGATATTATGATTCTATCAATGGGAAGGGGAAATAGAACGTTCTGGCAGCGGGGGGGGGGGGGGGGGGGGGGGAGAAAACGGCGGATGCTGCGGAACAGATGGCAGGGAGGACGGGGGGGGGGGGACGCAGCCGTCCCCCCCCTTCTCGGTCTCGGTTCTTCTAGCTTCTCGGTTTCAGAGCGCTTGGTAGGCGACACCGAGAGCTGAGGCTGAGCTGGGAAATTGGACTGAGACGATAAAAGGAAACCGAGAACGTCAGCTCGCCGGCAACGCTGGAAGAGAAAGCCGTTTCAAGCGGTGACCCAAGACTGGTTTGTGTCTGGAAGGGACCGGCTCGTCGCTTCCTTCATGTCCGCCGCGCTTCCTGTCCCCCGCCAACGCACAGTAATCTGCTGCCTTTGAGAAAATTGGCCACGGCGGTTTTTTTGTTTTGTTTGTTTGTTTTTTTTCTATTTCTTCTTCTCTCCAAACCCTGTGAAAAGCTGCCTGAATTTACTGTCGTTGGGTGTTATACTCCAGTTTTGGACCGTCAATTCGCGCTTCCATTGACGATAGAGAAAACTTTTCTCTTATTGGAATGGAAATATTGGCCCGGAAGCTTGCCTCCTTAGATTGTGGAAAATTGAATTTGAATACTTTGTACTGCAGATGTCTTTATTGTGATTTTTAGTTCATAATAGACACACAAATCAGTTGGATGCATTTCTGAAACACTGTTCAATTTCTCTGAATCATAATAATCATTTTAATCATAATATTTTAACACAATATTGTGTGGTCTTGAAGCTAACGCAAATACTGTTGAGGAAAATATTATACATGGAAAGTTCCACCATTGTCACTTGTGTTAGGTAACTAGGCAGAAAATGGGACAGCTGGCAGTGTGTCTGTACATCAAAGAAAGCCACATGCATTTGACTTCAGTGAAATCTGTGCTTAGGAAGGCATTCTGGGTAAACTACAGGCTTTCTGGCTTTGGTGACTCTGGCAAATCGGGGGCAACCGGTGGCCACACCCACTGGTCAAGTGGGTACACAAACTGCCACACACACCTGGGTTGCGTTAAGTAATCAGCTCAAGGTTTTAATGAGAGAGAGAGAGAGAGAGAGAGAGAGAGAGAGAGAGAGAGAGAGAGAGCAATGAAAAGATACCCAATGAAAAGGGCCTAGCTGAAAAGTTTTTGGTTTGACTGACGTGTTTATAAGCACTGTGAGTAAAACATGGTATCTTTGCTGATTGTTGCAGTAAGTTCTATATGTATGTTGTTTAACAAACATATAGAAATACTACTGCTGCTGCTACTACTACTACTACTACTACTACTACTGCTGCTGCTGCTGCTACCACCACTACTAATAATAATAATGATAAAGTTTGAATGTCTGTGGGGTTTAGCTATGCCTGACTGCCATACAATAATGCCGCACAAAGAATAATGAAAAAAGAGCATGATTCAATTATTATTTCTCCTTTTATTTGGTTTCTCCAATTAAAAAAAAAAGCTTGGTTGTATTTCTCTTGATTCACAATACTATGGTACGGATCGTAAAATGAGAAAATGGACACGCTATCTACGATGTTCATTTATCACTGCGCTCAATGAATACAGTATAAGATAACTTGTTAGCAGCTTAAGTACAGACACTATAGTTTGCGAAAAGAATTAGGTTGCTATCTTGTTTTGCAAATTATATTTAAAAAGGAATTAAGTAGCGTCTATACAAAAGGACGTCTGAAAAAAAGCATTCAGCTGAAACGGCACTTAATTAGTTTTGCCCTTGTAAAAACTTTTAATTATGTTAATCATTAAGCTTTTACGATGTGTTCATATTAAACAGTCCCATCAGAATCCATAACCGTGATAATAGAGTTTTAATTCACTTTCCACGTTGAGGTAATTCTGTGCCGGCTTCCAAAGGGAAGGATGAGATGGAGGAAGGAAAAATGTACAATTCTGTCAGATAATGTAACACCGTGACACTCCCATTGTTCTGCTATGGAGTGACATTACTTTGGGGGTGCACCGAGAGGCCCGATCTCTATTGGGAATTTCAGCTATTTCTGCTTTTAATTATTTCATGAATTCCAGTCATGTATTTGATATGGTATTCTTCAAACAGACGTATCCTTCGTGAAAGCCTTTTACTTCGGTCCGACAAAGGGATGAACCGGCACTGGAGCATGCCTGCTCGGAACAATTAAACCAGAGCAGCTGGAACACAAAACCACGCCCGCGCTCCAGGAATTTAGCAGTGGGATAAGGTGCTCGACCAGTGCAGAATGGAAGGACAACTTTCAGTGAAGAGTATGATACAAGTTATGCCTATAAATGTATGGACAGGTAGAGAGAGAGAGAGAGAGGGAGAGAGAGAGAGAGAGGAAATGGAGGGGTTGTGGTGGTTCTGTAGATGAGTAGGTGTTTATGTGCACTTCACCCTCAGAAGGCAAGGCTGATGTCAGTTGTTACATAATGGCCCTGATCCCGCATCTCTTCCCCATGTGAAAGCATTCTTTTCCGCAGAGGAAGCTGTCGTTCGTGGCGGCAGCGCCCCTTTTCACAGAGTGTGCGTCGTTGCCCAGGGGTTTCGATGTTCTCCGTGTGCCACAGCGTTCTCAATCATCGGATCTGAACCCAAACAGGCATTTTCAGGAGAGTCCGCAGCCAGGCCTGAAAAATAACAGTCACCACTTCCGTCAGGTACGGGTGTGTATTTACTCTCCGCAGAAGAGTGGCGTTGTTTTGAATTGCAGGATTTCGCACGCTGCAGGACTCAATGCTCTGGCCGCATGCCGCTGGCCCAACTACCTATTTTACTAATTACTTGAGTGTTTTTTTTTCCTGTTCATCACCGCTTGTGCTTGAAGTCATTGCAGAGCCAGGTGCTTACGCCTGTTCAGTGCATAATTTGGGGTTCATTATTCTGATTAGGTGTCAATGGTGGCTTCGCTCTGCTCTGCGCGTAAGGACTTGGACTGATATTGTTGCCTAACCTGCCTTGGCGTGTCTGAATGTTGACTTGAACTGTGATAGGTAGACTTACTGGAGATGATTACTTACTGGATTGATTAAATACGAAAAGCAGTTTAGCGGCTTATTAAGAGACCACAGGGAATAGACACATGTACAGGGGTAATGTTGTCTGGCACCTGAATGGTGAATATGAACCAGGATAATATTTCAGGTGCGGGGTATGACGTGTGTACTTAATCCACACTAAAACGTGCTTGCTTTGGCTGATGTGCCTTGTGTACCGTGATCACCATTTACTTATTTTCAATAAATCACACTCAGTCAGAAACTCTGAAAGGGTCATTTCTCAAAAGTTTGAATTCCTGCACCAACAAACTCCAAAAGAACAGAGGGAATGAAAAAAACCAACGAGGCAAGAAGCAGAATTGTGTGAATGAAAATAGCTGAGTTTGAGGTTATGTCTGTAAGCAATAGAAAATATTAATTACAGATGGCCAGGCTCATATGTGTGAACCATATTTATCAGGATCACCATGGAAATGTCGGCTTGTTTCTTTTGCATGTTACTGGACCTTTACGTGATTTTAAATTCATTAGCCAGAGTATATTTATGGTATTCCTATGAATTTAATTTTTAAGAGAACACTTTCTGAAATGGACCTGAGGATCTGCTCTTGCATTGAGGTTTCTGCTCTTGCTCGATTGCTTGTGTCTGACACCTACTTTCTGTTCGTGGTGGAGTGAGGAGAAGGAGTCTGGTGGTGTTTGGGAAAAGTTTGTTACATGATTCTTTTGAAGGATGGTAATATAATACCAATATATAAGAAAGGGGAATGCACTGATCCAGGAAACTACAGGCCTGTCAGTTTAACTTGCATCCCATGTAAAATACTGGAATCTACCATTTGAGACAAGTTAGAATTGTTTCTTGAAAATAATAACATCCTAAGGGATAGCCAGCATGGTTTTTGCAAGGGAAGGTCATGCCTGACAAACCTTCTGGTATTTTTTGAAGAAGCTACAAAGTCTTTTGATTATAACAAGGCTTATGATATTATATACTTAGATTTCCAAAAGGCATTTGATAAGGTACCACATGAGAGACTTGTTAGAAAAATGAAGACAGCACAAATTAGGAGGTATTTCAGAGTGGATTAGGAACTACAGGATAGAGCACAAAGAGTAGTAGTAGGAGGGATATTATCAGAGCAGGGAACTGTGGAGTCGAGTCCCACACGGATCGGTGCCGGGACCACTGCTTTTTTCTCATTTATATCAATGACATTAATCAAATTTGCAGATGATACAAAACTGGGAGGCCCAGCTAATAGTTTGGAATCTGCGAAAGTCATCCAAGAAGATTTAAACAAAAATACAAAAGTGGGAACCTGGCAAATGAAATTCAATATAGCCAAATGTAAAGATCTGATGCAGAAAATAAAAACTTCACAGTTTTATTTGTGATAGAAATATATAGTTGGAGGTATATATGAAAAAGCTATTTTATCATTTCGATTAATTTAATTCTCTGAAATGAACTTAACTGATTACCATAAATCATTAAACTGTCCAACACATTTAATCACGTGAATCTGCTTCCCTATATATTAGCAAGTACATTTTATATTTACATATTGTGGTTATACAATTTACCAGACCCTTCAAATGTTCTTCCAAAATTGATACATGTTATTTAATATGTTCAGATGAACGTAATTCAGATGAACGTAAATGTTGCCGGATTCTAAGTGAAATTCCACATTTAAAGGAAAAACTTTTTTTTCCAGTTTAATTTAGTTCATGAAGTATCACTTTCTATGTGTAGATGCAATTCTACCACTAAAGTGCATATTTTTATAGACACAGATATCGCCATTTGCTAGCGGCACAGATATAGCGAACAGAACCATCTGTTGTTGGTCAGAATGCAAATTTCCGTTATGCTTATCTCCATGTCTTCCATTGGACTAATTGAGCTAAAAACTCATAACTAACACATGAAGAGAGCTCTGATTTTATAAGAGCTGCAATTTGAGCGAAAAATCTCGCAGTTCATCTGCCCTGGATCCACGGTGAAATTTCTTGGCCTCTCGGAAAAGCTCCTGGCGAGAAATCCACAGCGGATAATTAGGTCCAAAAATAATTTCATTTCCCATGCAGCAGCCTGTGAGGACCCCAGCTGCTGTGGGCCATTGTGGCTGCACGCGTGTGCAAACACACGGCGAATTTACACCCAGAAATAAGACCCGTTAACTTCCTCTCGAGTGCGGGGCGGAGGCGCGGGCAAGCCCAGAAGCGGCCGGTTCTCAAGCGGAACCACGGTGCTTCGGTGGAATCACCAGTATTCAGCAGGACGTGGAACTCTGCAACCACTGGACGGCTGTTTCTTGAAAATTATGCGGTGGTTGTTAGTAGCTGGACAAGAAAAAAAAATGTGTTGTACCAAGAGAAACCCTGTCTGTAATAAAAGACTGATACATTTTAAGATCTATCTATCCATCCATCCATCCATCCATCTCAAAACTTGTAAAAGCAAGTATTTTAATACATTTTTGCAAACCACGCACTTGGAACAAAAGAATCAGCCCCTCCAGGGTAAAGGGCTAGTGTTAATGTCACAGAGGCTGTGAAGGGCACATTGTGCTCTTGTTGCTTCAAGTTTGCTCCTCATCCATACACTGTCCACAGATATGCGTGTGTACATACGTGTGTGTGTGTGTGCGCATGTGTATACATATTGTGATATGTATTGATGTTAGACAAGATAAGTAAATAATTACATTTTTTTTAAAAATCGGCAGTGCATTATTTAACAAAGTGCAGCTTACAACAGCTTTGATATATTTTATAACTGTGCTATAATCCAACATACCCCCCCCCCCCCACCCTCAATCCCTCCCCCACCCTTTGTATTTTTATGTGGGCGCTGTCAATATACTGTGCATGATATCTCTGATATGTGCCGTGCAAGATATTTATTTATTACTTTGTGTATTTTTGGAAGGTGCTTTACGGGATAATAAGTTCCTGTGGGAAATCATTATCTTCGCCAGGATTTACGGCGAATGGCCAGACCGCTGGCCCACTTGATCAAACAAAGGGAAGGTTTTCTCGCCTCAAACAGGCCCCGGTACTTCCTTTAAAAGCCGCTTCACAGACACGGGTGCATTCTGGCACTCTGCGGGTACTATAAAAGGAGAGGGTCACAGGGTGGCATGCGATTTTGGCCCACCAATTCTTCTCAGATCCAAAATACAAGTTCCAAATAGATTTATATGAACGGCTTAGCTAAGGCTGCATATGTAGTTATCCAGCAGTGACCTGGTCTTTTGGGTGACGTTTGTGATCAGAATTTTTGAAATTATTTGGAATAATATTAAATAATGTAATGTCTTTGTTGCTTCTGGTCCAAATTTAGAAGCCATTTCAAAATAGCTGTGCAGAATATCAGTATGTACTTACAGTGGTGCATATACTGTATGTGATCATATGGCTTAGCACTAGTGTATCAAGTATGTCAACCTCAATACACTTAACACAACACGCAAACAGAGAGGTGCTGGGTAAAGCACCGATACAGATTTTGTGCTGCGTGCCTGGCTTACACTGCACCTTACTCTTTAATCTTTATGAGACTTTGCTCAGAGTGCAAGGAAAAAAAAGTAACAGGCTACAATCTGTCACTTCACTGAGGCTCAGAAATAAAACAAAGCAAAAGACAATTAAGGTAAAATGCCTGAAATCCACATCCGTGCGTACCTATAGGCTAAACGGGAAATGTTCATGCTGTAGGCGTGAGAAAGAGAGAATGAGGGGGAAAAAAGAAAAGGGAAGCGCCTCGTTCTCATTAGGCTGCATCGTTCGGTGTTGCGTGGTCGTCCGTGGTCCGACCCCGAGGCTTCGGAGTCTGCTTCGGTGTTCTGATGTTGCCAGGGGAATGTAGACAGCGCGGTGCAGGGACGTCTAAGGCGAGGCAGGTATGGAGATGACCAAAATCTCTGAACTCTTACAGCTGCCATGGCAACCAAGTGTGTCACTTCTTGTTGAACATTTGGCGGGCGCGGGACACAATACAGTGCCCTGAAATGTTTGGGTGGGTGAGTGTGTTCGGGGGGGGCATGTTAGCTATTTTTAGCGAACAACTAAGTCACCATGCTTAGCTTGCTTAGCATTAAAGACATGGGGTGTTACATGTAACAGCACTGTGGTGATTTCTGAGAGGTTAACAAGGCAATACCTTCATCTTATGGGGAAAAGCACCGCATATTTTATTTAAGTTAAATTTGGGGGAGTACAAGCCCAGTGGCAGAATAAAAATGACAGAAGGGCATTTGATATTCGATAAATATTTTACAATTGAAAAATGTAGCCTGTAGTTTAGCTAGTTACATACGTGTGCAGTATTTATTTGAATTAGCAAGTGACCTCATATGAGTACATATGCTGCATCGTGATGGCTCCCATCTCATCACATTGGCGCTGAACTGAATGGAGACAGTTTCGATTTGATGTTGCTATGACAGGCTGTCTATCTCAACCACCCTTTTGCCAGCTTGACCATCTCCAAGCCGGCTCCAAACCAGGCTGGAACCAAGCTGGGACTTTCCACAACGGAGTAAAAGTAACTACAGTTGTGTTTTATATTCCTGTAGTTTTGGGTGAGACGGAGCAGGGTGCTGTGTGCTCCTGCCTACATCCGCCCCAGTGTCAATCTAAAATTGCGGGGGACAGATAGACCTTTCTCTGACATTAGGGGGGGGGGGGGGGTGGGGGCAACTGTCCCCTGTGGAAATGGTCCCAATGATGGCAACGCCAACTCCCCGAGTGGGAGGGCTGTAAAACTTTCACTCTCATGATCAACGGCGAATAAAAAGGAGGGCGTATTTTCTTTTACCGTTAATTACGATCGATGACAGCTGTGAGTGTGACTGGGAGGGAAGCCCACACACCTTCCGTTTCATATTCAAACAGACGAGGTAAACGGAAAGCTTTCAAAACGGCGGTAAGCAAAAGTGGCATTACCTCCACCTCGGAGAATAAAGTCCTTTCATAAAAGGTTACTGATGGCTGACTGACGGCTTGAAAATCCACAGTAAAAACTTTGTGCCGCGGTAAAATGGAAAGGGATCAAATTGACATCTAATTTAAGTCTGATATCTTGGAGGAATGCCAGTTGGTGGAATGAGAAATAGAGTTAGGAAGTTCAGGGTGGAGAAAAATAGTTTCAGTGCTGCAAATGAGAAAGTTTACACAGTGGGAATTTGAGCGGCTAAAAATATGTGAAAACCTAAAGTATTGTATAACTGCAGACGTCATTGGAATGACGCCTGCAACACCAATGGCATGCAATTGAACTGGCTATTTTTTCACAAGCCTGCTAGATCTAGGGTGGTAGTGTAGTATAATGGGTAAGGAAATGGTAACCTTAAGGTCACAGGTTTGATTCCCAGGTAGGACACTGCTGCTGTACCCTTGAGCAAGGTACTTAACCTGCATTGCTTCAGTATATATCCAGCTGTATAAATGGATGCAATGTAAATGCAATGTGAAAAGTAGTGTAAGTCGCTCTGGATAAATGCCTGTAATGTAATGATGTCATTTTGTCATATTTCAACCAAAACACTCCCTCATATTACTGTCAGTCAGAAATATACAAAACTGGAGAGGGAGGTTAAACAGTCCATCTTTAGGGATACACCTTATTTTCAAAAGCCAGCAACTATCTCCATGATGGAAAATATGTAAGCGGTGCAATCTTACCAGCATGCAATTAAAAATATCATGCCTTATGATTTTTCCTTACTGTAGGTCTGAATAACTTAAAAACGCGTGGCTTTTTCACGCTTTGTACATTTTTAAAAATCATTTTTGAATCAATTTGCAAATGATTGCTGGAATCAATCAAGAGTTCACGTGGGATCAGCATGCATAAGGCTATTCAGTCTAAATGTGTTTCAGTTTGCCCTTAAATATGACTGAAGACTCAGGATTTAAAGCACAATTTAAATGCCATATGCTTTAGATCAGTCGTCGGCCACATTTAAGAGCAAACTGAAAATCTTGACAATTGAAAATCCTTATGGAAACTGTCTTCCACCACATGTGAACCCTTGCTTGACTCCTGTAATCAATGCTATCTATTTTAAAGAGTCCATTAATTTAAATGGTGATGCTCGGCCTTCTTTTGAAAATTCAGCAATTACAGGCACCTAACAGGATGACACCAGTATATTAAAGGGTTAACTCAGTGGTTCAGAAAATCACAGCAGCACATTAATATCAAGTTCAGGTGGTGACCTTTACCCAAGAGAAATATGTTCAATATACGTGAAATGAAGGTCACTGCTTGCGAGCCAGATATTAGTGAGGCTGTATGATTTTTCTTTTCGGAATGTTACAGTCCGGAACGCGTGGAATTGCTGGCATGTGGATGAATGGATTTCGTATTCCCTTTTTTTCAGAGGTTGGGTTTAATTCTGGCCGAATTATTATTTATAGAAATATGGGGGATGACGGGAAATGCCAGCGCGTGTCACCGTCTCTGCCTCCGGAATTCTTATTATCCCGTAAAAATGGTACGTTGCAGGGGAGTTGTCGCCTCACTGTTCAAGAGCTTTTCAAACGACCTCTGCTGGTTCCATGCGTTCGGTTAATTCAAATGGCTGTTGAGAAATGACAGAGCAGAATAGTGGAGCACAGGCTTCTTCGTAAAAGGGCTACCTATCATCAGAGACTTTTGGCAAAAGTAAGCATTTTGTTGGTTAATGCGTTGTAGGTTTATTTTTTTGTGCGTGGGTTTGTTTGATTTTACCCAAAACCCACAATAGACTCTCGTTGATGACTGCTGCCTTATCGAAGGGATTTTTTTTTCTCAGCCTACATTTCCTGTCTGTGTGTGATCAGTTAGAAAGGGTGGGGAAAAAAGAAAAACTATCGACCCACCCAGACCTGTAGCATCAAGTATTAAATAAACTCCAGCATACTGCTGTTGGTAGTTTGCATATATCCATAATTACATTACATTACAGGCATTTAGCAGACGCTCTTATCCAGAGCGACTTACACAACTTTTACATAGCATTTTTACATTGTATCCATTTATCCAGCTGGATATATACTGAAGCAATTTCGGTTAAGTACCTTGCTCAAGGGTACAACGGCAGTGTCCTACCCGGGAATCGAACCTGCGACCTTTCGGTTACAAGCCCAGGCCCTTACCCACTGTGCTACACTCCGTCCTAATGTTGTGCTAAGACAGACTGCAGATCTACGGACACCCACCTGGCCAGGTAAGCTACTTTAGTGCAGTGAGTCAGGGACAAACTCACTGACTCAAAGAGATTTATAACTATTTATGTTGCCCTTCAGTGATACCAGTCTTTTAGCCGAATCCCCCCATGGTCCGCAATCACAACCCCCCCCACCCCTAATCTCCATCAATTATATTTGACTCTTATGAGCCCCGCAGCATGCCCCAACAAACTGACCATGGTAGTTGACTCAATTCAACGAATCACATGGCTATGGACACGCATTGCAGGCTTCATTGGTGTCACAGGTTTTTGAAACCTGACCAGCTCTCAACATGACGATAGTTTAATGTCCAGCAAGCAGACTGCTTTTGTTTCTTTCTCAGTCTTAACTGAGCTGTCCATGTTCTGTGCTGTCTGAAACAAATGGTCCACAGGAATAGACTTTTCCAACCAGAATACCTCTGTGCCCTTTTCGTTTGATACTGAGCCAATGTTTAACCGTTTCAAGCGCTTCAAGCACAGACTTGTAAGTACAAATGGCTGATAGGTAAGGCCAGGAATTACAGTACTACATGATTTAAGTTTCTGTTACAGTAGTGTTCAAAATGCCGTTTACTGTATGTCCTACATAATTATGTCCTACATAATTGTATACTGTATGTCCTACAAGTAGAAGTGTAATTATCGAAGAGATTATTATTATTATTATTATTATTATTATTATTATTATTTATTTTTAATATAAAAGTACTTTGTGATGTTTGAAATTATGTAATTCATAACTGTTTCAGAAACATGTAAATGAACGAATATTTAATGCTGACCTTTGGCCACAGTTAACTTTTTTCTTTTCTTATTTTAAGAGAGGAGTGCATGTTAGACACTCGCATTGATTGCAAGTGGCTAACATGCCACTTGCCATTAATAACTCTATCCCCTACTAATGTGCTATGAGTGGAAGCAGAACATTTTGGAATAAGCCTGGAAAAAAGTTTATAGTATACCCTTTCAGGGTTGCAACAAAAAGAGCTGCTCTCTTCTGGGAATTTCAGTGAGCAAAAAGGGGCTCAATTCTACTCTACTCTACTCTGTTTTTTTCTTCTTTTTTTTTTCTCTGAAAATGTGTTTTCTTTCTCTTTCTCAGAATCCAGGTTCTCAGAACTATGTGCTTTCCAGGAAGGTCTAACTTAAGTTCTGTGACAACTACGCATATCTTATCTTTATACAGAATGCTCACATTAAAGAGTTTGACCAGGCTTAAATACTGAGCATGGTTTCAGTACTCAATACATGGATGTTTACAACGTGAATTGGAAAAATACTATTGACATTCATGATGCAATTAGTAATTTAAATGAAATTGTAAAGTTATTTGCATATAAATTAATGTCTTAAATTCAAGTCTGTGTGTTTCCTAAAATCTTTGTATTCTTGTGCCAAAAAGATTTGCTTGATTAAAACAACTGTATGCTATAATCACAATTGTTCCCATTTTATTCCTGACTAGAAAGTGCCCCGAGAGAGTGATACTCCAAAGGGAGTTTGCAAACTATGCTGAAATTTGCTAATCACAGAAAAGGTTAAAGTATTGATTTAATCTGTACCAAGGCCTCAGAATTTTTATTGAGGTCCCAAAGAAATATGAGCAATTCTAAAAAAAGGGTACCCTATCATCATAAAATCCCACACAATTATGGGTACAGTTATACTGCAAGAAAATAGGCACAATTTAAGCAATCATCTGCCATTTGCGAGCCTCCTAATGGCGGCTCAATAACATCCTAAATATAATGACAGTCCAGAGGGATGCTCTCCCTTGACACAATCCCTATGTAAAATGCTGGCGTAGCGTCTTTACAAATGATGTGTTAGCATAAATTCTTGATTTCTCTGCTAGGCTATCTGGAGCTTTGTTCACTGCCCGAGTCTCTCCACCTGCATTAAGACTAGATTCAGTAAAACTGGGATGTACTTCTGCCATACCCTACCTTAAGACAACTCCGACAAATCAAAACCTCCGACTCTAGATTAAATGCTCTTCTGAAATAACTTGAAAAATCTAGAGTCACACCACTTGGAAGGAAACCTTGGGGGTACAGCTCCAGTCACCTTGTGTTTAAATATAAATGGAGAGGGGGAAAAACAATCCTTCCACAATGAGCTCAGTCAAGTGTTTCAAGTGTGAAAAAGAGTGCAGGAACCGAGCCTGCTCGAATTGACCCTGCCGTTAAGAGTATCTTTCTGATAAGACTTCAGTTTACTAGTTGATTGGCGTGATGAGTAAACAAATGCTGTCCCTCTGCGGCAAATCAATTTGGCTATTTGCCTAAACCCATACTTTGAGGTTTATAGATATGTAAGAAGAAATGATAATAGTATGTGTTTTTATTATAAATATGAATGACACTAAGCCGGTGTCACAAACAATGGGCTTACCCCCCACAGTCTGGTTCCTACTGAGATTTTTAATGTTTTTCTTACCACTGGGAGTTTTTTTTTTACCTTTGATTTTCTTTTTTTACAGGGATTTCTGACTTTTTGCTTTTTTTTTTGTTTCATAATCTTTTTTTTGCAATGGAAATTTGGACATACAAAAACATTGTTACTTAGCACATAAATCACCCCCTACTTACTTCCTATTTTTTTCCTGTGCTTTATGTTTTTTAAACCTTTATCTCTATTTAACTTGCTTTCTGTTTTTCACCCTGTTATTTTCCTATTTGTACATTTTATGACAGTGTCCAGTGTCTCTGTAAAAAAGGACATTACAAGTGAAATCGAATCATTGTTATCACTAACACAGAAAAAAATAAAATTTATTTATTTCCTTCATCTTTCTTAAATAAGACTGGGATGGAACAGAGGTAAATTTAAATACCTCTTTTAAACCACATTAATTTAAAGTCTTATAGGCACTGCAGATTTTCTGCTGCTATGATGGATTTTTATTTTTTAGATTTTTATTTTTTAAGAAGAGCCCATGGTTGCATTACGTTTTTTTTCTTGAAGCCCAAAATAGCCTCCTGCTTCTAAGAGTGAGCTCAATGGTCCTTGGGCTGTGTGGTTGTCTGTAATCAGAGCTGGCCTTTCGGGTTAATTTGAACATATTTCCGGCTTGTTTCGTGATACACTCCAGGTTGTGGTGATTTTGCAAGAGTACATGCTGTGATATGGTGTGTATTGCATTTGGTGGATCATTTCAATCAGTCAACTTTCTCAGTTATGATTGTGCCTAAAGCTTAGTTCTACTCATTTAAATTCTAAATATATTACCACTAGGCCCATGAATAAAATGTATCATTATTACATTGGCTTCAAGAAAGATTAGCAATCCTAGACTACCCATTTTATCCAATGACCTAATGACCATTATTTTAGTACAGTCATCCACCTACTGCAGAGACAAACATCTAATTATACACTGAGCTGTTTTTTTACTTATTTAAATTTTTTTATTTGACTTTGATGTCATCATCTTACTTCTTCTCCTAACTCAGCTTTTCTGTCGCTTTCATTGTACAAATCATCCTCTTCCTTTCTTTATTTTCTTTACGGTGTCTGTAATACTCTTTGTTACTGTTCTTCTTTGAATTATAACATAATGGGATGAAGTCTAACTGACTAATCTGTTCTTCCTTGCAAAACTTGTTTACATTAGTCAGGACTGTACCAAGCACAATGCAACTCCTGTCATAAAAAGCAAATGAAATTTTTCTTAGAATGGAAAGTGGAGGAAAAGCGAACCTCTTGTATATATTTTTTTATTGAATCCCTGGTTATGTGTGCATTTTGAGAGCTGAACACTAGATGATAGGTAAACATTTAAATGAAGATCAGATATTAAATATTTAATGTTGAGGTAGTGGGTACAGCATCTGACTAGACAGTGGATGCGGGTTTTAGTCCCAGATTTGTACCATGGAGTAGATATCTTTACCCAAGAGCACCTGACAAAAAGGGATGTAAAATTGAGTATCATATGGTGATTCCATGATGGTCTGAGAATATATCAGGACTGAGTAAATTGTAAAAGTGTGTATGTGTGTGTGTGTGTGAAGCTAGCTACCCCTCACAGTAATATAACTTTTTTTTCTTTGGTGACATAATGGAAAAGTTGTAACTTTGTGTGATAGTTGCAAATACACCACCATTCATTTATAATAGGACTCATGTGAACATCAGCTTTCCTTTTGACACTGACACAATTTTTGTTGTGGTCTGGTAAGCTTCAAGCACAGAAGAGCCAGGTTACCATTTACAGGTTAAAGTCTTATGGACAGATGGGATGAGTACAAACCTGTACCAAAGTTATGGAAAGAAGAAAGGGTAGAGAAAGAAAGGAACTGCTCATGATTCAAAGCACCCCCATTTGTGAAACACGGTGGAGGTAATATTATGGCTTGGGCATGTAGGGCTGCCACTGGAACTGGCTCACTTGTCTTCATTGATGATGTGATGGCAGCAGCAGGATGGATTCTGAAGTGTGCAGAAACATAATATCTGCTCAAATCCAGGAACTGAAAATGTGCAGTGTACAGGCCTGGCAGAGCATCACCAGTGAAGATACCCAGCCATTTGGTCATGTCTATGGATTGCAGATTTCAAGCAGTCATTGAATATAAAGAATTGGGTTCCAAGTGCTAAATATAATGATATTTTTTCAGATTCAGATTATGCTAATAATTTAGCCTAAAATGAGATGTAAATACGCTCAAATTAAAGCTGACAGTCTTCACTTTTTATGTTCATTGTTTCATTTCAAATCCAATGTGCTGGAGTACAGAGCCAAAGCAACAGAAATTGTGTTACTGTCCAAATGCTTCACTTGCATTTAGCTGTAAATAAGTAGCAGTGGCTATAACCACTTTCCCAGAGCAGAGAGTGTTTACAGATTGTGTGAACATAAACATAGCATTCATAACAAGCCATGACAAATTATAAGACAATACTAATACCATAACAACCTAAATTAATTGCTATTATAATTTCAAATATATAAGAGAGGAGTGCTAGGGTGCGAGGACGGGAAGGAAGCCAATTCTTATTGTTAAACCGATCGAAGCCAACTGCTGCCATTTCAGTGAAGCGGCTGTAGATTCTCAGAGTACCAGGCCGTAAAGCTGAAGCCTGCACAGTCCAGGAGGAGCCCTGGAACATCCGGAGGGAAGGAGATGAGTTGACGGCTGCTTGCCATTTTGGTACAGAGGGTTTCCGTTTAGGTCCCCATAACATGCTCCAGAGATGTTGTAATGGCGAGGCTAATTACGTAATTAAGGCCAGAAGTTGGCATGAAAATCTGAAATGAATATGGCTCTTATAACCCAGTTCAATGTTAAATGAATATATTGTGACATGGGGAAAAAAAAATTACAATAAAGTAAAAATTAACAGGTTCATGTACGTATCGTACAGTTCTTTTTTTGCTCTGAATTTCACTGAAGCATGGTGCATGCAACTGTAACGTTACATAAACAATGCAAATACATTTTCTGTAGAATGAACAATTGATATACTGTCTCGGATTATGATATATCGCTACAGAATGTAATACTATTACAACATACACAGAACTTGTACATTTTCAATTACAATTAAACAAAGGCAGGTAAATGTGTACAACAACCCTGTAATGAGTGGGAAGCCCATAGTATGCAGGTCCCACAATGTAATTGCACTGAGAAATGACAAATAATCAATACTGCACAGACAGGGCATTTGCCTTCCTGTATTTTACACTGTACTGTATATGTGCAGCTTTAGATTAAAACAAATCAGACTGCATTCCTATTCTTCCTTTAGATGATGCTGTATTAGAGATTATTCCTGACTGTACTTAACCCTGTTAGACACTCAATAAAAGGTTATATTATACAAGTATTCAGATGTAGTGCAGTTTTTAAGACAAGAGGGATTTTAAAAGCCCTTTACAGAGTGGACCGAGTTTAATTTACCGCAACTCAAGCAACTTCTTTAGCACCTCAACTGTCTCCTTAATGTTTCTTGGATGCGTCTCAAAACCAATATTGACTTAATGGATGGAAACTGAGTGGAAGGCTTGAAAACAAGTTGGGTTGGACACTGCTTAAACCAAAATAAAAATTAAAAATTAAAAAATCTGAAAATAAAAAATCCATTAAACACACATATATATACCGTAGTCTGTAAGCCTTTTACGGTAGTCTGTTTTGCACACAGCTTGCCTTTGGTTGTTCTTTTTGTTTCCATGGTTCTGTTCCTCATCCAATCGGAGGACTTCCCTCTGCGGTCGCCGTGAGAGACGACACTTCGGGAGGGGGTCTGGGAGCAGATGCTAGTGAAGGGCAGGGCACGATATGACCCAACCACAAACACCAGGGCAACAGCTTGGGAGGACCGTGCAACTGAGAGAGAGAGAAAGAGAGATTTTTTTGAATCCCCTTTTATTGGGACATTGTTCAAACAGCGAAATTACATAACTTCAGAAAAGAAAAGAAAGAGAGAGTGTATGTCTGTGTGTGTGTGTGTGTGTGTGTGTGTGTAAGAGAGAGAGAGAGAGAAAGCCCTGCATATCAGAATTCTATTATTTAACATATAGTATATTTTGGGAACTTAGCATACGTATATGTTTTACCAGTGCATTTAGCAAAATTTCCATTTTCTTGTTTTGCATGTTTAATTAAATGCAGCACCAGCTCAGAACTGCAACAAAATGAATAATACCTCAAACAATATTTTAAATAATATGAACTTAAAATCGGACAAGCAGGCTATATTCTAATAGTTTTTCCAAAGTTCACAGTACCAAAAATACAACTGGCCTTTGAGAAAGCTGGCCGTTTTATCAAATCCTGCTCCTTGAGTTACTTATTTATGACATGTATCCCTTGCCTCTCCGGGGCTTGGACATTGGGAACAGTAGAATTTGTTTATTTGACATTTATCCTATCCCTAGGTGCATATTCATGAGCGGTGGTATTTTTAAAGTGCTATGAAATATGCCCTTTGATCAGTGCAGACGCACGCCATTGGACACCCAGGGTGCTCCAGTGTCCCCACGCTTTCAAAGGTGACCTGCAACTTGTATGTCAGGGGGGAACAAGCTCGCCGAAATCTGTAAAGTGCTCTTGCGCATTTGTAACTCCCTCCTGGAATTACTGAAGAAGAAGAACAAAATTGTGCAAATAAATGAAACCCCCCCCCAAAAAAAAAAACGTGCCCTTCTTAAACACTTCCAACGTATATCACCACCAGTATCGTGCCAGGCGAAGGAAATCTGTGAAAATTTCTAATTTCTCATTGTGTGTGTGTGAAGCTATGCTTTTTCACATGAGCCCATGAGTATAGTAGATATACATACAGTAACAGTGCATCACTCAGTATATTTTACCTAAAGAGCCCCGTTGGTAATAGAAATTTTTTTAAACATCACCCCTGCTCCTGTCCCGACAACTTTCCTTTTTGGTCTCGAATGGGCTGTTTCTCCTTCATCCTTCACACCCCCCACTTTGAGAACCACTGGACTAAATTATCCATGGACTGGTTATATGACTATACAATATGGTTAAAGAGGGAAATAAACATTATTAGTTTGTGTTCAGGATTAAAAGCATCTCTGCTATGTAAATGTCTAAGGAAGTATATTATAGCCCTTGATTATCATGTATCTTGGTAATTAAACTCTATTACTGCATTCATTATTATAACTGCTGCAGAGGGACACGTATGCCATTGGGAGTGTTCAAATGGGATGTAGTCTGCATGTCCTTGTCTATTTCACAAACCTGTATTGGGATATTTATCTGTAAACTCATTGGTGTTTTTCCTTAATTTCATTTAAATAGGCAAATTATGGAAAACGCTAAAAGGCTAGCAAGCTTTTGTAATTCTGGGCAGAGGATTCAAGATATTGAAATTGCAATGGTGGTTGCCAGATCTTACACCCATGGAGTCAGTTAAAGGGGTATTTGGAGGAGTATTTCAGTATCCTGCTTTTTTACATGCAGCCATTGGAACACACTCTCAGTTATTGGCTGAACACAGGTGCAAGAATGCCTACCACTTAACACCATGTCACATACTCCTCCTGTCTCTAAGTAATTCACAGCATCCAGGTGACCTAACAAGGTGAACAGACTCGTCCTTCACAGAAAAGTGTTTCTCTCTCCTGGACCTTAGTTTTTTTTTGCTGATTTCCATCCCACTTTAGCTGAAATGATTACATATTAAATGTTTTCTAATACCATTCTACTTAATAGGTGGTTCAGAAATCATGTGTGGCGGTAATGCGTTTAGATTAAGATGTGTATGTTAGCTAGTGATTATCGCTAGCTAATGGTAGGCCTACTTACCAATCCATCACGCGTCTGTTCTGCGATATCTGGGAGTGTCGTTTGCAGCAATGCAAAGGTGCATTTACGGGGTGGACACAAATCTGAAAACGCATTTCCTGCCATGTGCGTGAGCCACTTTATTTTTTAAGGTAGCTGGCGAAGTCTTCCTCACAAAAATGGGCACTACAAATATTAACTGCTGGGATTATTGCAATATTGAAATGCCTGTGGACCTTTGGAAATTAAACCCATTTCCTGTGGGTCTCTTCTTTTTTTGGAAAAGAAAAAAAGCTGATTATATACTTTCTGCATCCAGAAAAGGAGCAATGTTAGCTTGTCCTCACAAAAGCAGAAAGGGCATCATTTACATATTACAAGTAGAAAGGTTTCACTGGTCTTAGCATTTTAGTGACGTACATTGTACCCAGTTAAACCCCCCACTGAAAACCTGGCGTTTAGCCAAGGGGGAAAGCAAGACTCGCTTAAAATATATATATATTTTTTTTACAAAATTCACTTCAAATATTTCTGAGCCATTTGTGAATGTAGAGCAGTATTAAAACAATTAACCAGCAAATAATTCACACATTTAAGTTTCCTGGACCATTTAATAGTCTTAACAATACCAGCAGGAACTGTAGCCCCCATTACCAGTGTTACAAAGCACACCATCATACATGAGGCTGAAACTTTCTTAACTGAACCTGGCTATTGGTTGGTCCAAGTAATTGTAGGAATAAGTCGATTCACTGACCATAGGGAAGTCAGACTAGTCAACTACCAACAAACTCTTCATGATAACTCATAGCACCATGTTACCAATGACCCTGTCCTACTTTACCCAAATACGTTTCTGTGCTGAAGCTAAATGGCCTTATGCATAAATTAAACTTACATAACTACACTACAACTCTCAAAGGATTTTTAAGCAGTTATAAGAGTGGCAATTCAGCTCTTCAGCCTGATTCAATTAAATGTACCTATCCAGCAGTCTAGGACCCGGCATATATCGCAAAAAATATTCACAAAAAGGACATTTCCCTTTCCCATGCTAACATTTCATTTTTGGGTTTTAAACATATGCTTAAATGTTTGTGTATTAAGTCCTTGCTGTTTATTTAATAAATATTGTTTTTATTAATATTATCTTTTAAAAATATATAATTTAAGGCTCTGTTAAGTCCTGCATTTGATTTCATGAAATAGAAACTGACAAAAAATAAAAGCTATTTCTTCATGGTTACAGTGAATGACAGGCCTTTCGTTTATAATTCTTACCAGGATGCATCAGCTGCAGAGCCATGGAAACAGAGCCAGCTTGCAAAACCAAGCTGCGTTTCGCCTGCGTTTGTTTTCAGAGCAACTAAAACGTGCATCGACCAGTGCGGTGAAGCCATGCTAAAAAAGGTTATCCCTTTGTGTAACTGAGATTATGTGCTCGAATCCTCCATTTTGGCTTTTCCGGCCGGCCTTGCCCCTGCTGCCGTGGTGACCGGTCATTGTGGGACCAGCCGCAGACAGGAAGGTTTTTAGCATATGCGCACAAGATCATTTCAAGGTGAAGGCCCTCGTACCTCCATCACGGGACAGGAGAGAGAGAGCTAATTGACATCACAGGTCTTGCCACGAAATGCTCTGCTCTGCTCTGCCTGCAATGAGCTCCCAAGCTGTGCCATTTGGACGACACATCCTCTGTATATTTTACATAATCCCGGTCGAGGTTACCGCGGCCAAACCCGCACAGCCGGACTTGGCGGAAGCACCGGTAGCTGTTTTTACAGTGTGAATATTTATCTGACAAACCGCAGTAATTAATGCGACTGTATAAAATTAACTGCGCTCGCTAAAAAAAAAAACTTTAAAAAAAAAACAAACAAATCAGCAACAAAAAAGTGCTATGAGAGGAAACGCGACCTTTTCAGTTCTGTCAGTAGAGGCTGTGCTGCATTCTCACCTGTACGGCTGATTGGAATGCTGGTGAACACCTGGTGCTTTTTTTGGCGAAAAGGAACAGTTAGGTCCATAGCATTCCCGCACAATGCAATAATTATAGGCAGCAAACCCGTTTGCACATGTCAATCTGATTCTCAGTCCTATTCTCTCACACATAATTACACTGGGTTACTGTGCATCTAACTGCTGCATGCTTCAGTAACAAATGTAAGCAAATATTATGTTTTGCTATATTCTCCCACAACAGTTTTTGTTAAATTTAGTGAAGGTTAAACACTATGCAAGCAAACATTTTGTGAATTTCAGGTAGGTACGTTCATTCGCAGGTTAATGACGGTAGATTTTGGTCTGATTTAAATGGTGCATTGCTTTAGTGGTTATCAGAATAAAATACATTTTCAAGTGATTGTTGAGGAAAGTGATGTTTACACAAATTTTCTACTCATTTCCATGTAGTGATTTACAGGCTTCTGTGAGCTGAAACACACATTTTAAACTGATGTTTCACCCGCTGCTTCATCTCAATGTAACTGTTAATGTGCCTGGTGGGCTTGTTTTCCGAGACTTATTTGTTTATTTATTTATTTATATTTATTTATTATTTATTAAAAATGCCTCTGTCATTATGTAATGCTTAACTAAATGGGGCTTTCAAAACAGTCTCTAAAACAACCATTCAAATGGAGCGTCCCTGGACCTGAATAGGTAGTTCATTCCCTCCAGCCAAGGGCCATTCCTCTTGCTGTGTTCAAAATTCTTTGACATTTGTGTTCTTTCTTTCAGCCATCCCATTGCTTGAAGCTGATAGGCTGGAACAGTGTGGGCAGTGACACTCCATTGTTCCACTGTGAATCACGGATGTCCTCACAAGCGAAATAATTCCTGTTACTCACCTTAACAATACCATAGAGTGCCATAAGAGGAAATGGATAGGACAGTTTTTTGACAACCGAAAAACACAGAAAGGTTTCTTGGGGGAGGCGGTAAGTGTAAAAAGAAAAGTGGAAAAAATCAGCTTCCTCAAATACAAAAAGGTTGTTCTGGCTGTCAATTGGAAATGGGAGCATGAAGTCAACTGCTGCTCTCTCCCAGCTACTGTGGCCAGGTTTGCAAAGGGCTTTCAAAGGGTCAATGCACACAAAACAGCCACCAAACACTTTTAAGAGCCTATTGTTTCGTAATAAACGGTCTGTGCTCTCAATTTAAATTTACAGAATTCTTTCTTGAAGGGAGAATGTGCTCTATTCACAAATCAGTCTAACAGTAATACCCTGTAATGCCAATAAACTGGCAGACACTTCTGTAGTGCATCTGCAAGCGCTGAGAGGAATAGTGGTAGCGGCTTGAGATTCGAACAAATATTATCAATAGAATTATTGGAATAGAAAAGCCAACAGGATAATGCACTGATAAGGAACAACACTTGGTTATTCATCAACATTACTGGGAACTTGGATGTAATCTGCATGTCTGTAGGATTCGTATTTTGGTTCTTAGCTTAGTTAATTAGCATTAGTGCCTTTGCTATGTTACATATGCACTCACTGGTCTGCAAATGCTTTCATCACTCATGCAAATCAGGTGAATGTGCTTCTGGTCTTCTAAATTTCCCACAATGCTTTTCTAGAACATATAATTCATTTTCTGGGCAGCCCCCGTAATAATTATACCGCTTGTGAAAACATATACGTAAACATTCTACAGAAACTTTTTTTTGACATTGTAGGCTTCCCTCCTCATCTTCTACCTAACAGACAGGGTTGTCCTGCAGCCCCCCCCGCCCCCACCCCCACCCCCCCACCCTTTAAAGTGTCTGTGAAAACAGAGCAGCTGTTGTTGATGTTGAGCTGGGTTCTCACTGTGGGTAAACACTCACCATGCTGAGAGCTGAAGGAGATTTGCTCTTTTCTTCCCAAATCCATCAACATATCTAAGCTGATGGCTTCAGTGTTTTTGTTTCACCCCCCCCCACCCCCACCCCCCCTCCCCTCTCCTCCCCTCAACACAAGAAGACTCTACCTCCCGGTGGCTTGTGACAGATTTGTATGGCGTTAAGTGGCATTTGTGTCTAGCTCTCCATTAGCTGATGGTCTCTTGCTGAGGATAGTGAGATGTTAGTTATGCACAAAATCCAGTAAATCTCTCAACCTACAGTAGCTGAGAGGGACACTCATCTACAGTCAGCTCAATGATGTTTGGTACAACAACATATTTTTTTCTTGATTTGGCTCTGCACTCCATAATTTTAAATTTGTAATCAAACAATTCACATAAGCTGTTATCTCAAGAAATGTATAGATCTGCATAGTTAACGCTTGCAAGAAAAGGAAGGCTTTGATCTTTCCCAAGTGAGACTACACATTTGTACTTGTCAGGGAGAGTATGGATAATGAATCTATAGGATCTATAGCACATCTACCACAGAGTATCATTTGCAAATATTAGAGTCATGTCTCTTTATAGGTAGTGCAATAAAATTCATAAAAGGAATCATGTTTCACTTTTGCCCCTCTAGAAGAAAATTAAGAAATATAAAAGTGGTGGATTAACAAAGATAATTTTACATGTGCCAACACTGTCATTGTTAGAATTTACAGATATTGCAGTTACATGTCTTCATAAGTCGAGGTCTAGTTTTGATACACGTTATTTTTTCATTTTTAATTTGAAACAGAAAGAGGGCACATTATGTAGCTGCATTACCAATAACACCTCCATGTACAGGAAAGCATAGTTGGTGTAAAATTGATTCATTGACATTATTAGAATGTCACACCTGACCAAAGAAGATGGTGTGTTAAATTCCATCCGGCTTCAGTCGAACACTTCAAGTCCAGTTTGCAGCGAAAATAAAATAAAAATACGGCTCAGACTTAATGGAGCTCTTGCAAAGTTTAAACGAGTCTGAAAGGGATACATGAGCTCTTATGAGAGCCAATTTAGCACCGAACATTTTGTTTCGTACCCCTTGCCTCACCACTTGGCCGAGTGAATTAGGAGATGAATTGGGATAATGATCCCAAAATGTACCATCTCCTGCCCAGTGACTGTACTTATTCTATCAGGCAGCCTTCAGAGTAATCCAAAAATTCGCTCCAGACCTGTGAGCCATCCAGGCTCAGATAGCCCACCACTTTAATTTCAGAATGGCTGCATGATTATTTTTGGAGCAAATTTGCAATTGGAGCGTTATGAGCATAATATTCCATCTGGTGAGGGTTTGGAATAGCATGTCAAGGCTGATACCAGTTTTTGTTTGACTCTTTTTTTTATTTATTTATTTTTGTAATTGGAAAGTGGCCATTAACTCTCTCTGGACAATTAAATGCTTCAATTTTCTCATTTGTTGCAATGGGGGACAAATGTGTCTCATCTGCATTTGAAGTTGCACATGAATAAATAAAAAAAAGAATCTAAAATGGTTCATTTTCGTTCTTGGGCAGACAGAATGCCCCTGAGGGTTTTAAAGAAAGGGATGCATTTTGCTTTAATGAATATGTGCTAATACATCTGCTTTTCTGAGCTGCACAGCTTTTAAAGTGTTTTTATTAAGGTTTTTATCAATTACAGGGTCGTGAATACTTCCCTGTTCACTTTGGAGAAAACGAATAAATAAAACTAGATTTAGTGGACACTCCTAAAATGAGAAACTTGGAGAACACTGAAAACTCCTCAGTAATTGATTTGCAGTCAAGTTCTCTCTTGAGTTAAAATAATGATATTATATAAATACCATGACAAATTGAATAGGAACACACTGGTAGTACATAATAAATAAAAAAATAAAAAAATAAAAAAATAAAAAAATAAACTTTAGATGCAAAAGTACAGCATTGAACTCTCTCAATTTCAGTATAGTTCAATAGGTGAACTACCGCTGTATTAAACAAGATGCATTCATTCCAATGACTGTAAAAAACGAACAATGATTTGTAAAGAACTATGGGCATCTGTATAGCTACCTGACTGTGTAGAAATGAATCATTGATTTTGTTCAAGAAATGCATTTAGAATTCCCACTGGTCTGCATGGCCGACCTCCAGTCATGCAAAATCTCACAAGAGTGATTGAGAGACCATAAAACACCTGTTCCTCTGCATTGGGCATCACCGAGGAGGAGCTGTGAGCTCGGATGAGTGTATTTGGAAGGCAATTCCGAAACATTCTGATTCAAACCAAGAAGAAGAAAAAAAATGCAACTAATTGCAAATGATTGTTTGATTCACCACCCTCCTTATCTGTGGATTAACTCGCATCAATCTCAATGCATTTATAAAGGGGTTACTTTAAACGGCTCCTGCCATCTGCTTAAGTAGATCATTCACACACACACACACACACACACACTCAGTGTGAAAGCAGTGCTCTTTCAATGTTGTGTAAATATTCTTAATAGCATTCTCGCTATTCTCGTTCAGGCTGGATGCGATAACACGGGATTTAGCTTTTTTTTTCCTTTTTTTTTTACCCATCTCTGCTAATGCCCTTTTTGAGCGCTGAATGCATCGCTCTTACGACTGCATCTGAATGACAAAGCAGGAAATGAAAACAGCGATTAATGCCGCGAGTGCCGCTCGCTAACTGTAAATGAATGGTCTATTTTCGAAAGGGAATTACCACATTCGTATTAATGCCGACGCATTAACGTGTTTTATTTTCCGAAAATATCTTAGCACAATGAAATTGGTAAAAAAAGGGATCATGTTTCACATTTGCCCCTCTGGAGGAAAATTAAGAATTATAAGAGTCGTGGATAAAAATTATTATTTTTTTTTTTTAGAAAGATTGATAATTTTATATGTGCCATAGCTGTCACTCTGTTCCTATTGGAGCAAAAAAAAAAAAAAAAAAAATCAGAGTGGGAATGATCCTCTACATATTAATCAGATGTATGTATGTATCCATTAAAGCTCTTGGTATTGATGGATGGTTGGTGTTAAGTACATTAATAATTGAAATATGTTCATTAGTGGTTTAAATCCAACCTCCTTTGAATGACATTTTCTGCTTGCCTTTGTTAAAAATGAGGACTTAAAATTTAGATATTTAACTGGTGATTCTCGGTCTGAGATTAGATAAGGAATCATGTTAATACCTCCAACTGTTTCAGAACAAAATTGTATATTTAGTTGTTTGTTTATATATTTCACAAATCCTTTTGAAAATCCCTCTAAACTGATAGTGGATATTTAGTTGCTTCTTCATTATATTGCTTGATTAAAAAAAGATTAAAAGTATATTTGCATTGGGAAAAAAGTCTTCATTTCAGGAAGGGATACCAATACGTGAACTGCAATTATCAGTATCATTTTCTAAGTTGTTTTTTGTATGGAATTCTATAAACCATTTTTTCCCATGAAAAAATAACAGCAATGCTATTGGCAAAAAGTTGTCACAGATCAACAGTTGTGCAATCAAAATTTCTGTCATCAAAAAGCCCATGTTCCAACTATTGAAAGCTAGAGACAGGATTTACCCAAAATATCTGTTTTCAGCCGAAGCTATTTTCTTCTTTCTTTCCACTGTAAAATGGCTGAAAATATGTAATAAAAGCAAAAACAAGGCAATATTATTTCCACAGTCATCACAGCCCCCCCCCCCCCCCCCCCCCCCCGCACACACCTACCATAACAACTGCCCTTGTCTGCCACACACACACACACACGCACACATGCACACAGGGACACATGCACACATGCATGCATGTACACACACATAAGCACATGCACCCACATTCACACACAAACACATGCACCCATCCACATGTGCACACATACATTCACACTCATACACACACCAATGAACGCGCGTGCGCACACACACACACACACACACACACACTCCGTGCTGGTTTAATTCACTGTCATTGCCTGAATGTTGGCCATTTTTGGTGACAGTGATGGGGAAAGACTGCATCTGCTGGATTATTAATTGTCCCGTCTCTGCAAGGTAACCCATCACCTTGCCAGGGGGCTCATGTGGCCCCTCCCACTACAGGAGGTGCAGCCGCGAATTAAAACACCCCAATGGGACGTCCCTTCAGCCACAGTGATTCACAGCGATGTGAAACATGCAGGGGGGAGGATAGCAGAATTTTAATTAACAGTCATAAATTTTTTCCACATGGTGAGCGTTGGCGACCATGTCATGTGCTTCTATAACTGGTATCTATCTTAACTTTTTTTTTTCTATTTATACCCGTTAAGCCTCCTAAGGCAAAAGTGATCAGGTGATTCCACCCCCCCACCCCCCATCCCACCCCCCCCCACCCCCCCAGGGAAATCTGTGAAAAATCAACAGCCCACCATACTAGATCATTTTACCGATGTCTGGGGAAATTAAAGGGCTCTTCCAAGGCTTCTTTTCAGGCCAACATCACAAATGAGCGCACATATTTCAGCTTAAGGTTGTAGTGTTGATCTAACTTACTGCTCCGTTCAGCGCCACACCCAACATTAACTTCAGGCATTCACTGGATTCCGTTCAATATCAGTGTTAGCATTCAACATCGAGCATCCACTCTTGCTTTACAAAGCAGTGTATAAATGCTCATAATCTGTTCCTGTAAAAGGATAAAAGTAAATATGAATTCAAATCCTCAGAGATGTGAGGAAATGGAGCATTGGACTGTTTGAAATAAAGTCTCTATTATCTAAAGGCGAACCTTCAAGGGAGACTGACTTGATTTCACATACCTACATGATTTCATTTAGAGAAATGCAACTACAGTGCATGTGTTATAATGAAGTGTATTAGAATCAAGAAAGTTTCAGGCAAAATATTTAATGTTGATATAAACAGCAAGCGATTGTTGCTCATACACAAACACAGACTGACGAGTTAAGTGATCACCAAAATATATTTGTCTAACAAGACAGCTTTGGTTGTCTTCATCTATTTTTAAAATGACAGGTAAACCATATACTGAGTTTAAATGTTTTACAGTGATGTTCACAATGGTTGTCAGTGTTTTTAGATTGGCTCCCTAAGATATTCAAGGATAATCACCTCTAGTCATGCTTTCTTCCTCCTTCAGTTTTTTTTTTCTTAACCTATTATGCAAGATTATTTGCTTATGAAGAAACCGTCAGTTTAATTTTGAGGAGTCCAGAGAGTTGAGAAATTCAATAGGAGTTGTTCAACCTTGAAAAATATTTATCTTCTTTCTTCCTTCACTCACATTTCTTAAATTAGCCTTCTTTGCTCATTTCAAAAACATATTTGAATGTAGCAAAAGCTTTTAGTTTTTTTACTCCAAAATTTAATTGACAGTCATAACAAGTAGAGTATGATATTTTATGGGGAATGCGCAATATCCTGGAGTGATCTGTGTTTTTTCTGTAATCTTAATTTATTATGATACCAACAGCAACTCTTGAATGTCCAATGCATTTTTTTCCTGGAGCCAATTAAGGCTTATCTTATCTTATCTAGTCGTATCTTATCTAGTCTTATCTTGTCTTATCTAGTCTTATCTTGTCTTGTCACTGTGCGTAATGTAGTGACAGCTAAGGTGGCATCACAGTGAGCAGGAGCGTCATTTTGAGCATAAAAAGTGGTTGCTAACAAAAATTGGTAGCAAAAATGTAATTAATTATAATCTATATAATTCATGGCATGCAAAAGGTAATAAGCTTGTTTGGCTTAGTAGACAAAAAGTAGCTTCTGAGTAAGATGCAAGAACAACATGGGCAATAGCTAAAAATTCAGTCATCAGAAAACTAATCTACTGCTGAAAGTCAGACTGACTGTTTAGTCACCTTCCTGCAAACAAACACCTGCTAGACCTCCTTATGATGAAGAGAGGCAATGGTGCTGGCATTTCCAATCTTCCTAGCCGCCCAGTGTCTGACAGCTAAACTTGATGCCGCTTTCCTTAAAGTCTCTACCATCAGGAAAGCTACTGCGGCAATGCTGAAAGTAATAGACAGGCTGTGGTTGGTGCTATTTATAAGTCTGGCTCCTAAAACAGGATGTGTTCTGCTTAAATAGTATGATAATTACTTTTGTTGTGATTGTGATATGACAGAACTTTATGAATGCAGGGAAATAGCTATCTGGATTTTAGTCCAATCCTACAGGCTCATTAAAAGTTTTCTCAATTAATTTTACAGAAAATTAATATAAGTTGCACAAGTAACAGTTGTCCCGTTTGCGAGATGATTGATTGTATTGACTAAATTAATACATTAGCCTCATTATGACGGTACAGGCAGACATTAAATTTGTCAAGCACACAATTTTAGGACATTACTGATGAATTTAATTCTAAAAATGGACTGGGTGGTGGAAATAATAGTCACACAGGCAGCTTTCTTCCTCCAATGTGCCACTGTATTGAATAGGTTAGATCGTAGGGTCAGAGGATTTTATAAAATGGTCACTGTATATATATCCCTGGTCTGATGAGTGGATACTTACTTTCAACACAACTTTGATATTGAAGATGAGAACTCAGGTGACTTAGGTCTAATGAGTTCAGTGCCACAGGGCGCATTCGTGTAACGATGCTCTTTCATGGAAAAAAAATTATTGAGAAATGCAGTAAATGAAAATGTAACAGGCTTCCACCCTGCTGACAATCTATAAAAAATATGTACACAATAACCCACCTAACAAATAGAAATTCTGATGCAATGTGACCAAAAATGTTTACATCATGGACCTTCGTTTATGCCATTTAAGGGGCAATTTTATATTCTGGGTTCAGCGTCTGGATCAGAAGAATGCCGGCAATTACTCAGACAGGCTCAAAAGTTTTAACTCTTGGGAATGGGGCACTATAGTGGGTGTACAGTGGTGTCAGCTTAAATCTGTTGAATGCAAAAATAGGCAGAATAAAAATAGCAGATCAAGAGAACCCAAGAGAGAATTTGAGCCATTTTGTCTCTGATGAAAATTTCCTGTACTTTTTAACAGGAAGTTACACGGGTGAAAATGATCCTCTTACACATGCACCTGAGAGAAATTAAAATCTATTTAAAGTAATGGTACTGTTACTCCAGGCAACTCTTTTGATTGGATATTTATAGAATAGCCCACCAATGACCTTCCTCAGTCTTGAACCTTGTTCTTCCTTGCTGCCGGGGTGGGGGTGATGGTGAGAGGAGGCTGTTTTATTTATTTATTGAGCAGAAAAAAAAAGAGTTAATTTAACTAATTGGAATGGATTTTTCTTGGTCTCACCTGCCTGAGAAGAGAGGACACACACCTGGATTGCGTTAGCTAATCAGCCCAGGTGCTTAAAGGTGTGTTCTTCTCCACGGTATGGGGTTGAGGCCGAGAGCACATTACATTTGTTTGGCAGATGCTTCTATCCAAAGTGTCGTACAGTAAGTACATACCGAAGGACGTTACACACCGAGAGTACTCACCGAGAGAGCAAGTCTGAGTGTTTATTTCTGCGCACAAAACTAAAATGAATCATTGCTGAAAAGCTGGAAGGGGCTGGTCAGCTGAAAAGCCTGCCAGCTATGAGCGGTGAGCTGAAAAGCTGCCGCGGAATTTTCTTTCTCTTGTCTTTGTTTTTCTAGTTTGTTCTTTTAGTTTATTATTTTTGCCCGGCACCTGAAGAGTGTGAAGCGTGGAGGTGTTTGTTTATTTAATTTTGTGTTGGTGTGTGTGCGCACTCTCTTCATGCGGCAACCAGCGGTGCACACCCGGAACTGCCACATCTCCCTCTCAGGGGTGTCAGACCGTTGGGTGACAATTGC
The DNA here is from genome assembly GCF_013347855.1 of Anguilla anguilla. Lineage (NCBI taxonomy): Eukaryota > Metazoa > Chordata > Actinopteri > Anguilliformes > Anguillidae > Anguilla > Anguilla anguilla. The sequence goes on from NC_049212.1 coordinate 34,141,599, forward strand.
CTTCACATCTAAATTAAGACGGTGAAATAAATATTTTTAAAAAAAAAGCAACCTTCAAAGAGCCACAAGTGCACAAAGTGCTCAGATTAGTCTGTTTTTGTACCTGTGAACTGTATTCATGGAGTACTCTCATCTGGATTCTGTATGAGGAGTTATTTATTCAAAAGACAGCTACAGTCTGCTTCAATTGTCTTTTCCATAGACATGTTAGGTGTTTTTGCCCAGATAGACAGTCAGTGCTTCAATGCCTTTGCTGTTGACCAATGTACTATTGAATATCATGTCTGTCACATTGTTTATGGTGGAAAGTACTCATTTGCTTGTTTCTGAGCTCCATGTTCTGTTGCATTTTATCTACTCTGAAATGTCTCTCTGAAAAGTTGCACCAACTTGTAAATGTTGGCAATTGATTGACTGTGTCCTAATCAGGAATTACAATCTGTTTTGACAGCTGCGCGCCAGATGGGTGATTGTATATAATAACCGAATGCTAATACATTATGGCGGAAGAAAAGAGTGATTTATCCACATTCATGAGCTGGAATTCACAAGAATGCAATCATTTACTCAATTGCGTGGTCTAGCAAAATAAATTGGCAGATCACATGCGTAGACTCTACGGAAACTGACACATATGGCGGCAAAATGAATAAAGTTTGCTGTAGCGACATTGATTGAAACTTACTTCTGTGTGAAACACATAGTGACAAGGGAAATTGCAGTTTACAGTAAGGTCAGAATAAGCTGAAATAGATTGACACTAGGTGATACAGTGTACTGTACGTGGCACAGAAATTGCATTTATTTTGCCTTCAGTGGTTCAGCTAAAACACCATCGGTATATAAAACATGACTAAAAGCTGTTTTATTTCAAATTTTATGTGTTCTGTGAGTCCTCCTTGATTTACAAACCAAATTTAGTTTTCACATCACAGATATTACATATTGACTCATTATTAATTATTATTAACACAGTACAAAACAATCTACACACTTATATGGAGCCTGCTAGCGACCACATGCTAACGCTAAGTGACAATTTCGTATGAATTTTCCTCATTATAACATACAATATTCAGATCGTGTTTTATCTTCCATATTGTGTCATTATGATCATCAGTCTTGTAAAAACTGCATATATTTTTAACAGTGCACAATCCAGGCTACAGATGTATATGACAAAGTTATTCATTCAAATGCATTTGCCCCTGCTGACAGGAAGTCTACAACAGTGTAACCCATGGCAATATTTATAATAATTTGTGTATTTGTCAATACATTTTGAGTATTGCACAGTATTGATAACACATTTGTTTAAATGTATTTTTGAAATATATTCAAATTTCCTGGAGGGACTATAATAAATATGAAAAATATGGATGCTTTATCTGTTTGCTTAATATCTTCAATGACTGCTGTATGTGTGGTTTGCCATTGCCTCTCCCTGAGTTCCAAACTTCAATTCCAGATGACCCACAAAAACAGAATGCCTTTGCTAATTAACGGCCTCAGGACACACATTTGTTGCTGCTCACATTACAAAATAAATAAATTAATGAATTTTAATTAATCCTTATTCTTGATTCAGATGATTCATGATCTTGTGAATCCTCACGAGTAGCCTTGTCATGGTTAGTCTAGAGTTACATTCATGGGGGAAATTAATATATTCTGCACAAAAATAAAGTCATCCAGCATCTGGGAGGAAGTTTCATTCAGGTGTGCTGAAATGCCTCTCTCTACCTTTTAGCTTGAGGTTGTCTTGCAAAATTTTAAAATAGAAGAAAAAAATTGCATCAAAGGTCATTTGGAGCAAGAACAGTCTGCTTGTTTTTCAGAGGGGCTGCAGTTGGCACACATACTTCTAAGCCCTATGATTTAGATCAGGATTCTTTATCAACCGCCTCGTTCTGGGTGAATGATATTTTTAAAAACATTTTATATGTACAATTTATGAAACAATGTATGAACAGGTGTTTCACACTTTGTGTATTGAATGAATAGATATATTACTGAAAAAGATAGATAGATAGATAGACAGATGTTCCTTAAATCAACATTTTAATTTGCTTTATTTTGACAATTTCCAGCACAAGATTATTATCTAGCGGTCCTAGCGGCACTTTTCTATGAAAACTGCACCTGTTCCTCTCTCCACAAGAAAATCTAAACATCGTGTTTGGTAGGATTTGAACTGAGTGATGAAGACAAAAATCACAGCCATTTGTCTTTGCATGACAACGAAAAACTGCAGCTGCCTGCAGCACACAGCATTCCTAAACTATTTTTTTTTATTTTATTTATTTATTTATTTATTTTTTTACCTCATTTACAACTGACAAGCATTTCTGGATAGATTTTTGAAATGCTTTTCTGTCAAGCGCTTGCTAAAAATAAAAGAAAATGAATTCTAGCTCTGGTTGACCCTAGTTTGTCTGACTCTCCCATAATCCGTATTATGGCTGACAGTGATGCTAAATTTGAATGATTACTGATGTCTGTCTGACTGTTAGGCTAGCTCCACATATTGGATGTTTGCCTGACTTCCACACACATGATTCTGTCCTAAAGTGACAGAAAACCTCTGCATACACTTGTGCTCTGGCCATGAGTTCTCCTGGAAAGGTGAACTTGAATAATAATAATAATAATAATAATAATAATAATAATGTATTATTATTATTATTATTATTATTATTATTATTATTATTATTATTATTATTATTATTAATATTATTATCAACATCATAAAGAATCCAACTAGATCACCCAAACTGGTAGAATTGTGCATAACATTCAGTGATATAACCGGTTCCCTGTGGACTTTTAAGCACATAAATGAAACATGCTTCTTCAGTGGAAAGCGATTTCTCAGCCTAACCTTCTGTTCAATATGGGCTGTAATGTGTCATTAAACATTTACGTTCTCAACTCGCACAACTGATAATTATGCATTAGGGGTTAGAGGAAAGGAGACGAGACTGCAGTCAAGAAAACCCGCACAACCAGCTGTCATCACGCACACACACGCGCACACACACACACACACACACACACACACCCAGACACTCACACACACACACACACGCACTCACACACTCACACACACACATACACACACACATACACACACACACACACTCACACACACTCACACACACACACTCACACACACACACACAGTTTACTCAAGTTGGATAGCTATAATGGTTTCCATTCAAATAAAATGTTCAAACAAATGCATTGCTACATTCTCCAATTACCGAAATGCATTTATTTATTTATTTATTTTATTTTGTTTATTTATATTTTTTTAATAAAGGGGTGGGTTTAGCTGGTGCAAATGCTGAATTGACTGTGACTCTGATAAAAACACAAGCCACTGTGACTGGTGAGCCAAAAGGTTAATGTCAATCCCTGGTACACATACCTACACTTATTCTTTTTATGTGCACCTTCTGTTCACCTTCTGTGGTTAGCGTCATGTAGTATACAGGCTAACTGAAAAAGGTTACCGTTTCCCATCTGCATATCTGTGTAGCAAACCAGAGTTTTTCTTGCCACAGAAATGTGCTTCGTATAAACCTTCATCAAGTCACTAGTTTCTAATTCAGGCATTTAAAAAACAAACAAACAAAAAAAAAAAAACAACACTTTCAGCCATTTTTCCCTTGTCGCAGAGTGCAACAAGAAGGTTGCAAGTCAACCTTAAATGATTTAGAAAACAAGAGCTCATTTTCCCCCTGTGGAGAGCTAACTTCAAAACCTGGAGAGATGCGTTACCTCGAGATTGTGCGGTACATTAGAGGCTATGATGTAATGCTAATTTCCATCAGTATTATAAGGAGGCTAGAGAGACAGCCAGCTCTGTATCTACAGATTTACAACTGACACAGCCATCACTTTAAGCTTTTTAACATCACCATCAATATAACAGGAAGTTCTTCATGTTATGAAATTAATTATATGCTAATTAAGGAGGTTGATATCAATAATTGTCAGACTTTTAATTTTTAAGTTCCCTTACCATATGTCGCATGCCAGCAGGATGGCTGTCATATAAAAATATTTTGGTTATTATTTGAATGTTAGTAACCGTAATTGACCTACTTCCTTAGATTTAGTTGTATTGCTCAGTCACACGCATCTGTTTTTCAGATGACTTGCAATATTAGTCAGCATTGTAAATATACAATTTCAATACAAACCTGCTAGCCATTTATTCTTTTCTGATTTAAAATGGAACAATTTAAGGGCAACCCTTATCTATAAATATTTGCATTTGTGGTATTCATGTAATTCCACATTTGTTTGCTGGCAAAACAAAAACACAAGCTCAAAGGTTTTGTGTTCCCCCAACAAATTCAGGTGTTATTTTTCATTCAAAATAACATAGATTATGTTTTAATACAATGGTTTTAAAAAAAATAGGTTGTGTGTTCCGACACAAATAGCTTTTTTTCTATGCAAGCTCTGGTCACTCCTGTGTCAAAGCCTGGGCCAAGAGCTTGTTACCATGACACCAGAAGACAGGGAGAGAGTAAAGCAAAACATAATGGAAGCAGCCCAGAACATGAAGAACAATACAAGGCAACCAATCAAAACTTCAGGTAGTATGACCCGGGCAAGTTGTTATTAGACTATTAAAGCTGCATTATGAATTTCTTAAACAATATTAGTAATATTTAATGCACAGATTCATCACACTGCAGGGCATATTTAATACAGTGTGTTGGTCCTATTGTAAGGTCCTATTGATATTCGAACATAGAGGTGATTATCTTTTGGAGGTCACCACCATATTAGTTACCATAAAAACCCATCTCCTTCTCCCTCTGGTTGAATAAATGCCCCAGTGTAGTGAGGGGAACACTGTGCTGTTGGAGATGAGATGGCTTTTGGATGAAACATTAAACCGGGGTCCTGATTCACCGTTGTCATTAAAGACCCCATGACACTTCTTGCAAAGAGTAGGGGGGCTCCTCTGTGTCCTGGCTAAATTCCCAATCTGGCTCTATAAAACTTTCCACCTCATCATCCCATGATTTAATTTGCTAAAAAAATGTTCTCCACCTTAGCTAATGTGTGGTGAGCGTTCTGGCACAAAATGGCTGCCGTGCATCACCCAGGTGGGGGCTACACATTGGTGGTGGGTGAGGTGAGTTCCCTCCTACCACTGTAAAGCTCTTTGAGCGTTCGGGAAAGTACTATATAAATGCAAATATTAATTCATTCTTGAATGCTTTGGGTTCGTCTTGCTGATCCTTGAGTTTTTTTCAACATACAGAAGAGAAGAAAATGACAGAGAAGTGATGAAAATATAAAAAGAAAAATACAAGTAGAAGGAGTGTAGTAGCAGGCTGTCTCTTCCACTGCCTTTTATTCCATGCTTCAGTTCAATTCATTCGAAAGTATTATTGTACTTTTGTTTACTCAAAGCAGATAAAGAATCTGCTGTGCTATTGCTGAGGATTCAGTACAGCTGTAATGTGAAAATGGCATTGTTTTCAGAAGACTGTCCACAACTTCCATTCTCTCTTTAGCACTTAAATGGCTTTTCAAACTGGTGAAGAATCTTCATGCTTTTCAGCACATCAATGTCAATTCCCTTCTTTTGATTCCCTCCTATCTCATCTGTGTGAACTGTATGTGTGTGTGTGTGTATGTGTACGTGTGTGTGTGAACTGTATGTGTGTGTGCATGTGTGTGTATGCGTACGTGTGTGTGTGTGTGTGCGTGCACGCGCGCGTGTGTGCGTGTGTGTGCGTGTGTGAACTGTATGTGTGCATGCCTGCACACAACTTTGTGTGTCTTTATAACATAAGGATCTGGAAGCTTCTACTTGCTTGGATCTTACAGCCCTGTTTAAGCCAAGGGTAACAGCTCACAATTTAAAACCCATGAAACAGGTGCTTTCCCTATAGCTGGATCCTATGTGGATCCATTACTTTTCTTATTTTAAGCAGGATTAATACAGAGCCATTTAGGATGAGGATGGTAGTTTGGGGTTTAGAGAAGGAGAGTGATCTGGATTTACACAAATGCATTTATGCCCTACCTGTGCTCTAAAGGATTAATCCACACCCTTTCATTGTGTCATTTGGGAAGAACGGCTCTTACAGTACGTGCTTCTTAATATATTGAGGATTAATTTTCTGTGAAGTACTGGAGAGAAAACCAAGGACCATGGGCTCACAAGAATCCTGTGACATCACAGGAAGAGGAGTCAATTCCACCATCAAATGACATCTCGTTAAGTCATGCTGTGAAATCTTTTAGAGTAGTCAACATTTGTCTTTATTTGACTCACTATTTAATAAGTCAAAATAAAAGATAAATTTTATTCATCTTATGCATTTTGATAAATTTTGACAAACCCTTTTTTTGTGGAGAAAATAATGAACTAATGTTTGCTGACTGCAGGCATGTGGTTCCTTCAAACTCTTGCTCCTTCATCAATTTTCTGTGCTCCCTATGTCAAGCAATGCGCTGTAGGTACTGTATGACTTTCTTCTTTAGTTTAGTCAATCATCCACAGGGTGAGGATTTTGCTGTATATTGCCAATGCTAGCCCTGTTCTTGTGCTAATGGGATTCAAATTGCCGTCAGTCAAACCCTTTTTTGAGTCACTTTTGGAATCTATGAGTCCCAAACAAGCTCAGCTTTTTGATAAAAGTGTACATTTGAATTAATATACATAAAGCATTTTAAGACTAATTTAATATATACATAAGCTATTTTTGTGTTTGCGTGTATTGATCTTGAAATTGATCTTTTTTTTGTTGCAAATCTTTGTTGAATGACGAATTCCACTCAAGGGCAGCTAACTCAATCATATCTTTGATGAGTCACTGCTTGTTCCCAGGATCGCGGCAGCCGTTTTGTCACCATTTGACCTTGAAATGCACTCCACCATTTGTTGGGATGTTGACCTTTCATTCATTAAAACCAAATCACATCTTTAGGACACATGTCCATATTTCTCAGAGCTGGGGAAGATATATATGAACATGTCTCTGAAAATACCCAAACATTAATCAAGCTTCTCTGTTTGTGCCCTGACGTGTCCTGCTTACAGTCCTGAGCAGCTGAAAATATACAGAAAGGCCTGAGAAAAAATCTTCATCTTGTCTTGTAGAAAATGTGCATCGGACGAGCCTAGGGATGGTCCCTCTGGGATTGTAGTGTGTGTTGTAGATGGGAAGGGGATCTCCTCAGACTGAGATATGGCCACAAATAAATTGGAGAAAAAAAACAAAAAAAAAAACAAAGAACGATTTAACCCCTTAGGGCTGGTTTGTTGTATTTTATCCTGATTGGTCCAGAAATGGGACATTTTCACTCGGTAATGCAACACTATATAATATAGTGTCACATTATTAATACAATACAATAATAATAATCATAATCCTTATCATAAATCTTATATAGCACCTTTCCAGAGCCCAAGGTGGCATAACAAAGTTAAAAGGGTAAAAATAGTAAGTACAGTAAATAAATTGACATAATGGAGTGGAATGACATAATTAGTTATGTGTTTATGAGTATCCGTGGTTTCCTACCAGCCCCATATATGGACGCTAATGCTTCAGAAAGGCCTCAAAGTCAGAGGTCAGAGTTCATGGGAAGACCCTGGATGGTTAGCAGGCACCATGTGTTACACAGAATTTATCATCACAAACAACAAGGACACTGAAAGATGGGACCACTTTACAGTTCAGATAAACCGCGTAATGGAGCGACTGAGTTCGTAGCAGTCCAGGGACTCAGCTTGGCCTGATCTCGGCTGGTGGCCGTTAAAGGAAACTTACTGCAGACAGGATCTTTCCTGGCCAAGCTCGAGGTGGCACAGCATAAGACAGAATCGATGGCCACTTGGGCCCTGGTCATGGACGACTCCAGTGCATGCTGGAATGAACCGGCAGTGAAAAGCAACGGGCCCCAGTCAACCTCAAAAGACCTCTATGGTAAAATGGCTGTTCGGTCTGTCAGGTTCAAGTGTATGAGCAGCAGATCGGGGATCTCAGGCACCATTTTGTAATGTTGTGGATCGTGTTCGTTTTTTTCTTTGACATTCATTTAACGAAGTAGATCAACAAGAGAACTCAGTCACACCCAGGGAAATCAATGCGGTTAGCAGCCCGTTTTCTCAGGAGATCTCCCATCCAAGTATTTACCCAGCACAACCCCGCTATGCTTCAGTGGTTTAACATATGACGGGAGCAGCGGAGTATGGCTGCCGGTTGTGATCTTATACTCATCCATGTCTTGTCAGACTATACAGACTGCAGGGCTCTGGTAATGTGATTGCATGATTGAGCTCTCAGGATCCATGATGGTCAATGTTTTTTTTCAGTGTTAAAAAAAAGATATAATATTAGACAGTAAAAACAGTGTTTAAAAGCAAACATTGTAATTACTCAAATATTTCAACACAAACAATAAAAGTAATGATATATAATTCAAACAAAACTTTTCCATTTTGATAATTGCCATCCACTTTCACAAGTAATTGCAAGCAAAATGATTGGTTAACTAGCTGCGCACAGAAGATGCTCACATTTAAGCCTATAACCATCGACAATCATCAGTCTGTAACTGCTTTATTTACTCACACACACATGCACACACACACACACACACACACACACACGCACCATGGTTGGGAACTCGGATGTTTTGCCTCTGTAAGCAAATATTTATTCAGAAAAAAGAGATAAGATACATACAGAACAACACAGGAGGCAAAACGACTTGAGAAGTCTGGATGTAAATACCCTCAAATTAAAGCCGACAGCCTGCACTTTAACTACCATACTGTCTGCACTTCAGGTCCAGACTTTAATTTCATCACACTGAATGTCCAGTGGAAAGCCACCCCATGAGGATTAAGGCTTTGTTTCTGTTATGGCTGACTGCTGCATTAGTCAGCATGGCTTCCTCCGGGACACACTTTGCCTCTTTCTTCATGCACCCTAGTCTGGATTCCATCAACAGTTTTCCCCTATAATTGACTCGCAATTAAGAGCAAGTGTTAGTTTTGGCAAGTTAATTTTGGTCGATGACCGAACTGACCCAATGTGTTTGTGAAGAAATAAATGATTAAAATGCATCTTGTCTGACTTTTGTAAAGCAGTTTCAGTTGGAGGATTTATTAAAGGCTTACAGCTATTCTATTGTGATTTTTCACTCATGCATCATCGTAATTCCAGGCATTTGACCTTAAAGTTAGCTGCAGTTCACTTTTAATCATATGAACCTATGCTCTATCTGCCTCACAAAGTACACAAAATCATTAAACAATGCTAGGGCAACTTTCCATACCATTGTCCTGACTATATTTATATCTATGTAATTTTATCTATGTATGTTCTGTCTTTTATATGGACCTTGAGTCCGAAATAAAATTTTGATTGATTGATTGATTTATTGATATATCTGCTTCTTGAAATAACCTCAAATAGAATTACATCTATTTTGAAGAGCATGAAGATTTTATAATAGCTCTCATTCATGAACACAATGTCATTATAAATAAATAAATAAATAACACTCACACAATAGCCATATCCATAGGATGAGAAAAATGTACTGTAACTGAAACTGAAAATATTGACTGATATTGTGACATGAACAGACCCAGCAAGGTGTGGTTCGAATACAGGTGAGCGACACTGGTGGAAAGAGAATATCCAGCATCAAGCGGATGCTACTCTTGACCATGCCTACGGGTCCCAATTGGTCCTAACAGGTGCTAGTAATGCCGTTCAAATCTTAATGTTTTGGAAAGCATGTCAGGAGTGTCAGGGAACAACATTACATTTCTGGTAAAAATGAATCCTAAAAATAATCAAAGGGACAAAAAATATGCATTTTTCTATTCACAAAAAAAGGAAACTATGGTGTAGTCACATGGGATTTTGAGCCATCTATGTAAGCTGGTGGTTTATGGGACATTTACAGGACACTCATCGCAGTCTGTGAGTATTTACTTACAAATGCAGTCCACAGGTATTTACTACAAATACTTACACACCGCACTGTACACGAATGAGGATCACTGCACGTTAAAAAGCTAAACAGCAACAACAATAACAACAATAACAACAACAACAACAACAGCAAATGCAAGAAATATCAGGGTTTTGCCAGACACCAATAAAATGTGGTGCCCTGAGTATACTAAGAACAATAAATTAATTAATTAAAAGAAGCAATTATAAGCAATTCAAAGTAAAAAAGAAAAACAATTTCTATAAATGAGCTGATATTTTATAAGGCTATTAAGATTCAAATGCCAAGCTTTTAAAATGAATGTTGTTTAGCAAACTTAATTGCCACTTTTAAAACTATGACTGACAGTTAATGGAATGGAATTGTCTGTAGCACCACCTCAACTCTACTTACGTTTATTTTGAAAATAATGGAGCGCTCTCCATTTGGCCTAAAAATTTCACTAAATTCTTCTCTCAGATTGACAGAACCCGGCAAAAACTTTTTTTCCCCCTTCAGTCGAACCATCAGAGATAGCAAACAGCCGTTTCGCCCTGGACATTGAGTCATTTCTGACATGTTGTTACCGTGATACAAATCTACTCCCTCATGAAGAGAAGCAGTCTGTCTTTCTTTTTTTTTTTTCTTCAGTTGCACATCATTATACATTATAAATTATGGACTATGCAAATAAATGTCAATATAAGGGTCACGGCACTTGAGTCATCTTTATTTGAATTGTTAAGCACATGCGGACCTCTCATTTGCATTCCTGTGAATCTAGATGGAAAGCAGATTGAGGTTGCCGGGTGGCAGCCGCTGGGAGGCGGTTACTTGTATTTGAGTCACCGGGGGTTTATTCCACCTCCTTAGCTTTGCTCTTTATGCTAGTGTGGATATTGCACGGCTTTTTGTGCCTCAAATGCATGTTTGATTTCTCCTCTTTTTTTTCCCAAACTGGGTGTGCTTTCTGTTTATTTTCAAGCAGGCGAATTGGGTTAAAAGGAAACTGCATTGACTACTACTTGACGCAGAAAGTGTTCTCTGGCTTGCTGTGAACAGTTTGTTTTCAGTCGTGGTGTGCAGTATTACTCTGCTGTTCATGCGTAGGTATCGCTACACTGTATATGCTTTCATACTGCCAGAATTTTCCACTAAATATATTTGGGATTTCAAGTGTGTGTGCTTGATATAGGCAGTTTAATGAAATCTTTGAATTTTTTAATTGTACTCATCCATCCAGCAACACTCAAAGTGTTAAGTGCAGAGTGTGCTAAATTAGTAAAATAAAAAAGTCTGTGTGCTTGAGTATACATATGTGTGTGTGTGTATGAGAAAGAGAGACAGAGAGAGACAGAGATTTGAATTGTTTCAATGTCTAACAAAGAACATTTATTCTGGTGTTGAAAAAGTGTGTCATTACATACACCTCATTTGCAAAAGAGCAGGCTGTTGGTGGTGGGCATATATGTTGAAGAAAATATCGTGGATTCTTCTTCAGCCCCAAAGTTTACACCCTTCCCCTCAGATCCCACAGAGGCTGTGAATCTTGCTGTGGGGATGCCCGTTTAAAGCGCTCTGACCAGCGGGCGGTGATGATGCGATAACACCTTAAACGCCCCGTATCAGCTCCCCGCACCTGTCACTCAGCGCTGGGCACGGTCGCCACGGCGTCTGCTGACTTTTCATTCCAGTCAGCCGCTCCGCCACCTGACAGGAATAATCATCATCCCGATTGGACCAAAGCAGCCATTACATTACATTACATTACATTACATTTATTTGGCAGACGCTTTTATCCAAAGCGACGTACAATAAGTGCATACTGAAGGTCGTTGGAACAACTGCTAAACACAGGTCCGATAAGGTACAATTATCATTATGTAAGTTATTCATAGCCATGAACAGTAAGTCCAGTTCACACAGTAAGCAGAGGCTAGGTCATAAAATTATGACAAGTCAAACTAGGAGGCATGACAATGAGCTACAACGTCAAGATAACGATACAAGTGCAATATAAGTGCTGGATGGAGATACAAGTGTAACATGAAAGTGCTTCAGGAACAAATTAGAAGGATTCAAGTGAGAAGAGCAATCCTAGATTGGGAGTGCCCTTCAGAGTAGCGATACATTACATTACAGGCATTTAGCAGACGCTCTTATCCAGAGCGACTTACACAACTTTTTACATAGCATTTTTACATTGTATCCATTTATACAGCCGGATATATACTGAAGCAATTTCGGTTAAGTACCTTGCTCAAGGGTACAACGGCAGTGTCCTATCCAGGAATCGAACCTGTGACCTTTTGGTTACAAGCCCAGTTCCTTACCCACTGTGCTACACTCCGTCCTCAGTTAGTCCAGGTACAGTTTGAAGAGATGTTCCCTCTTTTGTCATATAGGTCCGCTGTCTTTAACCTAGGGGTGGGGTGGGGTGTGGTTTGTATCCCTATTCCAAACATTAATCTTTCACCTGGGCTAAACGAACCCGCCCACCCTCCCCTCTGTTATGCAGTTTTGTCTCCCCCATGTAAAGCCTGACGCACGTCTTTTGACACATGGAATCTCCAGCCCATTACTTGCCTGCAGGTGAGCCAATCTGTTAACCAGAGTCTACGCCAAACCTGTCACTAATAACTGCTGTTTAAGATTAATTACCCTCTCAGGGTTCCAGCTAAATATGTTTTACCCTGGATAACAATTGATTTAAAAAAAGCATGTTGCAGCCA